>NC_056731.1:1497100493-1497146822 GCF_019279795.1 Protopterus annectens | reverse complement strand
CTGTCGAGCAGAGCCACAGAAGTGATACCTGGGTAAATTTCCTATTCCTCATCCAGTTGTCCAGATTTTTCTTAAACAGGGCCAGTGAGGTGCTCTGTTTGGCATGAATGGGTAGCTTGTTCCAGAGTATGGGAAGTCTCTGGGAGAGGAACCTATCCCTCTAGCAAGTTCTGCTTATTGTGGTGACAAGGTTAAGGTCTCTGGAGCATGTGTCCCGCAGGGATTGAGATTTTTCTAAGTGTAGCATGTCCAGCAGCTCTGGGTTTGACATGGCTTTGTATGTTAGCAGAGATCGCCTCTGAGTAGGCAATATGTGACAGAGTAGAGCTGGAGTTTCTTAAGGCAGTTTGCATAGGGCATCTGTTTAAGGCCAGTGATCTTTGTAAGGTATTTCTGAGGTCTTTCCAGTTGCTGCAAATGTCTTGTGAGGTACATCCCAAACAGGGCGTTGTACTCTATAATAGGTCTAATGAGGGCTGAGTAAAAGGGGACAATGACTTCTTTTTTTCTGGCTGAGAAACCTTTTGTGATGAGGTGTGCCACACAGAAGGACTTCCTGACCACTGTGGCTATGTGGTTGTCAAAGTAGAGACTGCTGTCTACCTGTATCCCTAGGTCTCGTATCACACTTTCGGTGTTGAGTGGACTACTGCCTATGTGGTAGTTCATTGGCAAAGAGTTTTTCCCAAGGGAATAACTATGCATTTTTTGGTGTTGAGCTTAAGGCTGTGGTTTTGACACCAGGCATCTGTCTCAGCGAGGTCCTTTTGTAGAATGTCCACATCCTTAGGGGATTCAATAATGGCCCCCAGTTTGCAATCGTCTGCGAACTTTGTTAGCCATAAGCCCTTTGTTTTGGCTTGGACTTCCGATAACTAGATGTTGAACTGGAGGGGACCCAGGACTGAACCCTATGATACTCCACTTGTCACCGGTCTGGGGAAGGATTTGGAATTGGCTACTTTCACGGTGTGGGTTCTGTCGGTTAGCTGGTTGGCCACCCACCAGGTGACATAGGGGTTTATGCCCAGTTTCATGAGTTTATCAATAATACCAGAGTGGGGGATGGTGTCAAAGGCCTTGGCGAGATCTAGGTAGGCTGTGTGAACTGCCTTACCCCTGTCCACAGCTTTGGTGACTGCTTCAAAGAAGCAATCAGGTTTAGGAGACATGATCTACCTTTCACAAACCCAAACTGGGTGGGGTCCAGAGTTTGCAGGTTACCTATGTCTTTGTTTATAAGCTCCATGATGTTACTTTCCATGGCCTTGCAGATCAGACTTATCAGGCTGATGGGTCAGTAGTTCTAGGGTTCCGTGGTGGATCCCCCTTTGTGGAGTGGGATCACCATAGCTGTATGCCATTCAGTAGGCACAAAACCTGTGATGAGGCTATGACTGAACATGATACTTAGATGGGGTGCCAGTTCATTTTGTCATTCGTGCAGAACATAGCCTGGGACATTGTCAGGTCCCATGGAGGCTGTATTTTTGGCTTTGGTGAGTACATTTTTCACCTGTGTGGCCATGATTACAGGGACTTGGCATTCATCTGGTATAGAGATGGGCCCTTTCTGGGGTGAAGGGGGGAGGAATTTGCACTGAACCTATCTGCCAGGATGTTGGCGATATCAGCTGGATCTGTATGTATGGTGCCATTGTGCTGTAGCTCTGAGCAGATCTGTGTGTTGCCATTGAGATTCTTGACATAGCTATAGAATACCTTGGGATTGTCTTTGGAATCTGTGGTTATTTTGTTTTTGTAACTAGCTTTGGAGGATTTTATGAGGGATCTGGATCAGTTGGTCCAAGGCATTGGAATTTATGAATTCCAAAAAACACTGTGCCAGTGTGTTGGTACATGAGTAGTTTTCCCAATTAATGGTGGGGTAGTTGAAGTCTCCCAGTATGAGGGTGTTGGGTTGTATCTTGATATTTTCCAGTACATTAAGAAAAGTAGAGTGGGAGTCTTGGAGCATGGTGGGGGATCTGTAGCAAGCCACAATTTGGATTGCAGTCTTGCCCAGTGTTAGTTGCACCTGGAGAATTTTGGATGCATTATTTTGGGCAATTAGCCTTGAAGTGTGGATATCCTTGGGGAATATGGACATGTCTCCGCCTCTGGTGTTTCGGTCCAGGTTAAATGGCCAAAAGGTGTGGTATGAATTGTAGCTTGGTATTGCAGGGGTGTTCTCTGGAGCATTGAACCAGGTCTCTGTCACTGCACAGATGTCGATGTTCTCCATTTTAAGGAGTGTCTCGAGTGAGTGCATTTTGAGGTTTAGACTTCTAGCATTGAGTAGCATTACCCTCAGATTTTGTTTGTACCAGTTACAGTGGTAATTTTGTCATTAGAATCTTGCCTAAAAAAGGCACTATGGGGGTGGCAAGAGCCTTAGCCAGTATCTGGAAACCCAGGAGCAACAGGTGCAGGCCATCTCTGTCAAAGCATTGTGGCTTGTCGATCATGTCATCCCAGGCAGACAGACACTGGATCCCCTTAGAATGACACCAGAAGTTTAGCCAATTGTTGAAGTCATTCATTTTGTCCTTCTACTGAGGTATCATTCTGGGTGATGGCAGGATGCTACTCAGGGCTAGGGCCATACCTGTCTGGGCTACAAGATCCAAGAGCTCCTCCATGTCTCTTTTCATGTAGTCCAGGGAGGTACGTCTCAGGTCATTCACTCCAACATGAACAATGACAGAGTCATATTTGTACTTGTTGTGGAGTGACCTGAGTGCGTGCATTATGTGGCGGATCCTGGCACCTGACAGGCAGCTAACTGTAATCTTCTACTTGTTTAGCCTGGTGAGTGGGACATCAGTGTGCCTGACTACAGAGTCACCTATGACTTGTGTGCTGGGTATGTTGTTTTGCCTTAGGGGCTGAAATTGAGTGGCACACTGGTTTTATGAGTTATGTGTCACTTGGGTTGTGTTAGGTGCTGTTGGTTGTTTGTGTTTCAGCTTCGGAGGTCTGTTGTTTGGGCATATTTGTTTTAAGGACCTCCATAAATGTAGGTGTGTGTTTCGTGTTACTATGTGTGGGTGTAGGTTTTGAAGGATTATGTGTTGTGTGTGGTATGGTGTGAGTGTTTACCTTCTCCTCTTGACTGACTAGTCCAGTCTTGACTGGAGAGAGCTTGGCTTCCAGTTTGACAATATAGGTGCATCTCTCACAGGCTGTAGTGTTAGGTGGTAGGAGGAGAGGGTTGTCTGTGTACATGAGGCAATTGCTAAATTACCTCAGGATGCCCAGATTCACCAGGTGGACAGGAGAAGACACCGGGAGCTGACCCTTGGACATGCATGGATAGATACTTATTTATTTAAGCACTATTTAAGTACTAACTGTTTTTTCTTACTTGGTAAGGAGAGTTGAATGTTGTAGCAATTTATGGTCTATCTATTGCTTACAATGGTTTCTAGGCAAGTGCTGAGTTACAAGGAACATATCTAAGTGCTTAATAGCTGAACTGGCTAGTTCTAAGGGAAGACTTGAAGAGCAGACTTTCTGGCGCCGGTAATAGTTTAACCCTTGTTAAATGGCACTGCGCGATGTGCAAAACCATGCAAACAGGGGTTTTTAAACAGAAAGATGAAAGGGATAGAAATAGCCCAAAACGGCCAATAAAACTACAGATTCTGAGCTGAAACCACTCCTCCAGTGACAGATAGGCTGCTCAAAACTCACCACCTTCACTGATGAACAGAGAAGCTTCCTTCTATCTTAGTAAGGCCTGGACAACACAGAAACTACAAAACAGCCCAGAATTCAGGAAAATCTGAAAACCTGACTCTACTGGTTATAGAACGGTGGGAAATGAGTAGAGAGATAGGATTTTCTTTTTTTTTGAAAATTAACACAGATACAGTAATAAAAACACTTTCAAGGCAGAAAAATGGATATTGCACTTGAGTGTGTAGGTCAGAACAGTTAAAGTATTGAAAAACACTTAAAAATGATCAGTTTAGTGCAAACATATCAGAATTTAAAAAAAACATAGTTCAAATAAGTTGCAAAGTTAATAAAAAATGCTCGGAATAGTGCAGTTAGTGAAAATAGGCAATAAAAATTAAAACAGAGGTACTTAATCCACTCAAAGTCTCTCTTTCATCTCTCTGCTACTGTAGAACTCTACAGGACACCCAGGCAGGATCTTGCTGAGGTAATACAAGAGCAAAAAACATGCAAACATGGGTTTTTAAACAGAAAGAAGAAGGGGATAGAAATAGCCCAAAATGGCCAATAAAACTACAGATTCTGAGCTCAAACTACTCCTCCAGCGCCAGATAGGCTGCTCAAAGCTCACCACTCTCTCTGATGAACAGAGAAGTATCTTTCTATCATAGTAAGGTCTGGGCAGCACAGAAACTACAAAACAGCCCAGAATTCAGCAAATTCTGAAAACCGGACTCTACTGGTTATAGAAAGGTGGGAAATGAGTAGAGAGATGGGAATTTTCTTTTCCGAAAATTAACACAATTACAGTAATAAAAATACTTTCAAGGCAGAAAAATGGCTATTGCACTTGAGTGTGTAGCCCAGAACAGTTAAACAGTTTATAAACACTTAAAAACGATCAGTTAAAGTGCAAATAGTATCAGAATTAAAAAAAAAACAGTTCAAATAAGTTGCAAAGTTAATATAAAATGCTCTGTATAGTGCAGTTAGTGAAAATAGGCAATAAAAAGCAAAACCGAGGTACTTAATCCCCTCAAAGTCTCTCTTTACTCTCTCTGCTGCTGTGGAACTCTGCAGGACACCCAGGCAGAATCTTGCTGAGGTAATACAAGTGCAAAAACTGCACAAACATGGGTTTTTAAACAGAAAGATGAAAAGGATAGAAATAGCCCAAAATGGCCAATAAAACTACAGATTCTGAGCTGAAACCACTTCTCCAGTGACAGATAAGCTGCTTAAAGCTCACCATTCTCACTGATGAACAGAGAAACTTTCTTCTATCTTAGTAAGGTCTGGGCAAAACAGAAACTACAAAACAGCCCAGAATTCAGCAACATCTGAAAAACCAAACTCTACTGGTTATAGAAATGTGGGAAATGAGTAGAGAGATAGGAATTTTTTTGTTTGTTTTTTTTTTTTTAAATTAACGCAGATACAGTAATAAAAACACTTTCAAGGCAGAAAAATGGCTATTGCACTTGGGTGTGTAGCCTACAACAGTTAAACATTTGAAAAACACTTAAAAATGATAAGTTAAATGCAAACAGTATCAGAATTAAAAAAAACAGCTGAAATAGTTGCAAAGTTAATAAAAAATGCTCGGAATAGTGCGGTTAGCGAAAATCGGCAATAAAAAGCAAAACAGAGGTACAATCCACTCAAAGTCTCTCTTTCCTCTTTCTGCTGTTGTAGAACTCTGCAGGACACCCAGGCAGGATCTTGCTGAGATAATACAAGAGCAAAAACCACACAAACATGGGTTTTTAAACAGAAAGATGAAAGGGGTAGAAATAGTCCAAAATGGCCAGTAAAACTACAGATTCTGAGCTCAAACTACTCTTCCAGTGCCAGATAGGCTGCTCAAAGCTCACCACTCTCACTGATGAACAGAAAAGCTTCCTTCTATCATAGTAAGGTCTGGGCAACACAGAAACTACAAAACACCCCACAATTCAGCAAAATCTGACAACCAGACTCTACTAGTTATAGAAAGGTGGGGAAACAAGTAGAGATATATGATTTTTTTGTTTTCTTTTGTTTTTGTTTTTTTCGAAAATTAAAGCAGATACAGTAATAAAAACACTTTCAAGGCAGAAAAATAGCTATCGCACTTGAGTGTATAGCCCACAACAGTTAAACAGTTGGAAAACACTTAAAACGATCAGTTAAACTGCAAACAGTATCAGAATAATAATAAAAAAAACAGTTAAAATAAATTATAAAAGTTAATAAAAAATACTCGGAATAGTGTGGTTAGCAAAACAGGCAATAAAAAGCAAAACAGAGGTACTTAATCCACTCAAACTCTCTTTCCTCTCTCTGCTGCTGTAGAATTCTACAGGACACCCAGGCAGGATCTTGCTGAGGTAATACAACATTGTTAAAATGTGACAAAATAGAGATGTTTAAATTTAAAGCTTTGACAATATATCTATTTTTTAACACTGTATTCTCACTTGGATGAATGGCTGCATTTTTTTCTTTATTGTAAGATTTGTTGTTCACAAAATACATTTTTCTGTTTCAAATATGACATTTTATATGGTCCAAAATTAGTTTTACAATACCCTGTAATTAAACAAAAAGTGTTAAATATTCAGAAGTCTGGAATGATTTGGTAAAGTACTCCTTTAGAAGTTAGCCCGGAAGTATAGTGTGGCACACAGTATATTAGGCAGAGGTGTAGTCCACAACTTTTATAGAATATATCAGACCTGCATAGTTTATAATTAATATGAGGTCAGCATTACACACTCTACTGGTCATTGCTGTATTGAAAGGAAATGGGTAATTAAGCAGCAGTTAATGAAGGGCTGCTCTAAGGGATAAATAATGTTCAAGGAAAAAAAAAGTGGAGTGTCTCAAGACAAGGTTGACACATTTGATAACTCTAAAATCTGTATAGAATTTTAATAGGATATGGGATCTCTGACATAATGTCTCCTGTGATTAGGAAGCTGTCCTGAGTCCTACTAATTAGGTTCTGAAATGAGAGGAGTTGTGAGCTGGTATGTTTCTCAAGAGAGCATTGTTTGGCATGTATTAAATTTGAATATCAGCTGGCAATTAAATTAGTCCTGGTAAAACATTTTTGATGTGTTATCTTGCTTCCAGTTCAGCAAAAATATGCTACATTGGGTGACCTACTGTACATGACAAAGTGTTCTCCTTGTTAATTAATGATAGTTATTATACCTGTAGAGCTTATATCCTAAGTGGCCTTTAAATAATTAATACATCTGAATTATGTGAATGTTTCAGGCATTAATATATCTGCACTGACACAGTGAGTTGTCATTAGTTGAAGAGCCAAGAAGTTACCACCAAAAACATCGGCATAAAATCCTGTGCATCAGCTGAGAAGACTGCTGCACAAACATCACGGCTCTCACTGATGCTGGTGTCAGCTGTACTGAGAGTGTCATGTATAAACACTGCTTCTGATGCACTGGACACTCTGTGAAGATGTCTAATTCTCTGACTCTGGAAACAGATTTTGTACTTCCTGCTCATTTATAGCTGAAGTCCTTGTGATGGTCAGTGGAAATGATACAAGGATGGGCTGAAGGTGTACGTTAACAAAACAGTTATGGACACTGAAATTCCAATGTCACAGGCACTGACGACTACATCACTTGAAGAAAAATGCCTTTACTTTGAAACTGAAAAGAGTGCGTAGAAGGAAAGGGATACAAACTCTATTTAAAGCCCTCTGAGAGGGAATCCTCTGCAGTTTTATGGAAGAAACTTGTCACACTTCTGATTATTAGTAGGCCAAGGTAGAGATCATCCTCAAAGTGATGGATTGTAGTTGATAAAATATCCAATTTACCCCATATTCTGCTATATAACTAATTATTTAAGTTAGCTGAAAAGGTTTCTTGTTACCATATCTGGATCTGCACTTAATATATTGCTCATAACTAAATGTCAGAACAGCTGCTTGTCGACTTTATCTTTATTAGTACCTTACAAGGGTTGTCCTTGCCTGTTAATCACTGTGATACCTCAATCTGCATCATTATATTTCTTGTAAACAAATACTGGGGCAGAAACTAATTGAATAATGATTGATCTTCTTCTTCATCTTTTGGCTTTTCCTGGTTAGGGGTCGCCACAGCGGATCAACTGTCCGCTCATGATTGGCAGTGGAGTTTTTGCAGTGTCGAGTTGCCAGCCCGGCGCCCAACTTTCCACAGAAAGCACACACACTCACACCTAAGGCCAATTTGGAGTGTCCGATCCACCTACAGCATGTCTTTGGGATGTCGGAGAAAACTGGAGCATCCGGAGGAAACCCACACGACCACAGGGAGGACATGCAGACTCCACACAGAAGGCACCCCAGCCGAGGATTGAACTGGAGAACCTCTTATTTTTTTCACATACTTTTATGTGTTTTCATACTTACAGTTATGTGTTTTGTACTAATGCAGCAAGTATTTGCCTTGTGTCATGAGCTGTGACTGAAAAAGGTCATGTACCACCCACTTACCCAATTAATGAATGATAAATAAATAAATAAATAAATAAATGCATGCATAACATTTAATTTCCACTTTTATTTTGCATGCTGAGGAGATAGCCCCAGTGCTGCAGTTTGGACCATGTTCCCACCCTACTCTACCTTTATTAAATGATTTAATTTTCTCTACCCACTGACTTTAACTAACCAGTAATCAGCTCCAGATATGTTTCTGTTGTCCAATACTTTTTCAAGGGATGGAGCTAGATCCTTACACTCACTTTAGCTGTCTTGGTGTGATGCACGTGTAGCTTGTGTCTACATTACTTCACCAGCTTGTGTCCACTTACCTGAATCTGACATTGCATGACATAATGTCAGTGCAAAGAATCAAAATGATGCCTTTTTCCTTCTCTGTGCATCTGTGTGCATGTGTACGTGGGTGTGTGTGTGTGTGTGTGTGTGTGTGTGTGTGTGTATCTGTGTGTGTGTATCTGTGTGTGTGTATCTGTGTGTGTGTATCTGTGTGTGTACATGTGTGTGTACATTTGTGTGTATGTGTGTGTGTGTGTGTGTGTGTGTGTGTGTGCATGTATACGTGTGTATGTTTGTGTGTGTGTGTTTGTGTGTGTGTGCTTGCTTGTGTGTGTGTGTGTGTGTGTGTGTATGTGCTTGTGTGTGTGTGTGTGTGTGTGTGTGCGCGCATGCACACACACGCGTATATGTGTATATGTAACTACTGATCTAAAATGAATTCACAATAAAAAAAAATAATTTTATCAATACAGTTTTGCCACACAGATTACCAATGTCAAATATAATTAAATTATTTATTTTATTTGCTTCCTGTTAACTGGTTAATCCCAGGTGCCAGTATCAAAGAAATGTTCTTCAGCCATATAATATACAATGTAAGGCAAATTAATATGTATCAGACAGCAGAAAATGCTTTAGACTGCATGACACAAAACAAAATAATAAAACACAAAATGAGAACTTATGCGTTTGCTGAGGCTGGTGGTAAAGTAATATTATAGGAAAGAAAGAGGTATTTGGGAACATGTTTTTTTGGACTGTAATGAGATGGCAGAGTTTAAAAATTCCATGCAGAACACATTGTCAGAATTGTTGGAGGAGCAAATGATTGTATATGTGAGCTAGACAGTAATCCAACAAGTTATATAGGGATTTATGCCTAGTTCTGAGAGTTTGTCAATAATACCTGAGTTAGGTATTGTACTGAGTGCCTTGTCTTGGTCAAGGTAGGCAGTATGCACCGTTTTCCCCTCATGTATAGCTTTGGTGTCTCTCTCAAAGAAGTCTACCTGGTTGAATAGGCTAGACCTTCCCCTAACAAAGACAAACTGGAATGAGTCCAGTGTCTGTAAGTTGCCAATGTCCTTGTTGATCATTTCCATGATAATTCATTCTATGGCTTTGCATATTAGACTTGTCAGACTGATGGGTCTGTATTTCCTGGGATCAATTGATGGTTCACCATTATGAAGAGGGATAACTGTTATGGTCCTCCCTTCACTTAGCACATAATCAGTTTTGAGGCTGTAGTTGAACAGCACCTCAAGTAGTCCTGCTAGGTGATGTTTTAGGCTATTTAGGAGGCAACCGGGATATTGTCAGGACCAACTGAAGCAATGTTTTTGACTTTAATGAGTGCCGCCAGGAAGTGATCCCTGTTGGGGGGATATGCTAGCAGGGATTTCATTGGGGGAGTGGGGGGTGAATTTATAGCTAAATTTATCAGCCAATAGATTCACTATGTCACCCTTGTCAGTGAAGGTTGTGCCATTTATAACCATTTCTACACACTGCAGAGTGTTACTTTTAAGTTTCCTGACATAGCTGAAGAAGGTCTTGTGATTGTCTTTGGCCTGGGAGCTATCCTAATCTTGTATTTGGCCTTGTTGGACTTTATTAGAGGTCTCTGTTTCATGTTTAGCTGAATCAGAGAGCTCTTGTCTCTATGAGAGTTGCTGTTTCTGATTTTAGCTGTGATTTTTTTCTTTTGTTATATAGCTTGTTAAGGTAAGGAATTCACTAGTGGGGTTTGTTTTTGGTGTTAGACTTGAGTTTACTTCTGGTAGGTGTGGTAGCCTCAATACAGTTGTTTACATGTTTGCACAGGATTTCAATGAATAATTCTGTATAAGTAGCTGTGTTCTCGGGTTTTGGGTGAGCCATGAATTTTGCTGAACTATCACTTAATAGGATGAAGTTTGCTTTAGAATAGTTCCTAACTGTTATGGATTTATTTGGGTTTCCAGGTTGATTTTTATTTCAAAGGAAACAGCTTTGTGGTCCAACATCACACAGGGGAGCGTGCAATGCTCTTCCATGTTGGTGAGCACTAGGTCCAGTATGTTTGATCCTCTGGCTGGAGTGCACAATATCTGGTCCAGGATGTTCTTGTTCATAAAGTCCAGGAAAGACTGGGCCTGTGAGTTAGAGGCAATGTAAATTTACCAGTCTGTAGAGGGGTAGTTAAATTCTCACACAAATAAGGTATTTGATTGGATGGAGAGCACCTGTAGTAGGTCTAAGTGAGAGTTTTGAGCTTCATGGGTTATAGAGGGTGACTTGTACCTGGCCTTGACAGGGTAAGGAACCTTATCTATGGAGACTTGGATGTGGATGAACTGCGAGGCATCATCCTGTTTAACCAAGCTGGAGTTGTCTTTGTTGCTAATATAGATTGAGAAACTTCCATCTTTAGCCCCTGCTGCTATTGACCTAAAAGTGCGGAAGGCACTATAGCCTTACACTGCTGGAGTATGTTCTGTGGCTTTAAACCAAGTCTTGGTTACAGCACAGATGTCCTCATTATCTAGAGTGAGGAGAGCTTGTAAGGTGTGTAGTTTCTTCTTTAGGCTCCTAGCATTGAGCCCTAACACCTCTAGGTAGCGTTGAGTTTTTATTTTGCTATGTAGGCAGTTTTGTCATTATGACATTGCTCAAAAAAGGTTCTAAGGAGGTAGATAAAATTTAGCCAATATCTGAAAGCCCAGGGGTACAGGTATAGACCATCCTTAGCAAAGCAACGTGGTCTGTTAAACTTGCTCTACCATGCTGATAAATATTGATTCCTCTAGAGTGACACCAGAAACTAAGCCAGTTACTAAAATCAGTCATTTTCTGTTCATATTGTGGTATCATCCTTGAAGGTAGAATGCTGCACAATGCAAGTCATGTACCTGTCTGTGACACATATTCAGAAAGATACATATTTTCTCTTTTCATATAGTCCAGTGAGATACAGCTCAGATCATTTATACCCACAAGGACTATGATAGAATCATATTGGTACCCGTGGGAGTGACTTTAATGTGTGTGTGTGATAGTGCAGATAGTAGCTCCAGATAAGCAACTAACCATTGTCTTCTCCTTGTCCAGCCTGGTGAAATGGGCATCTATGTGTTATATAATAGAATCCCTGTGAAAAAAGTACTAGGTAACGTGTTTGCTTGTCTTATGGGTTTTGTTCTTGGTGGATCATTCTGTGTAGGCATTTAGGTAGCATTAGGTTTTGCTTTTGGTATGTGCTTTAGGGATTGCTGAGGATAGTTGTTACTGCTTGATGGCTTAGGAGGTCTTTGAGATTTGGGAAGGTTTCTATTAAGTGCCTCGGCATAAGAAGGTCTATATGTATGGTGAGCAGTATGTGTGAAGGATGTAGTGTGTGTGTGTGTGTGTGTGTGTGTGTGTGTGTGTGTGTGTGTGTGTGTGTGTGTGTGTGTGTGTGTTTGTGTGTGCATGTGTGTGTTCTTGACAACTTAGTTTGTAAGTGAGATTTTTTCCTCCAAGGAAGTTATGTATGTATATCTCTTACATACTGTGTTAGTTTCTTTAAGGATTAAAAGGGTGTCTTAGTATGAGACAATTGCTACATTGTCTTAGGATGCTCATATCTACTAAGCTGGCCACAGAGACATCAAGGAATTGCATATCCATGTTGTAATGACCTGTATTAGGGTTGGGCTATTATGGTTTAGGGGGCTTTGCTTTACAGGGGTCAGCTGAGTGGTGTCTAGGGTTAAGGCTAAATGTTAGATAGTGCTATGAGCTGGTATTAAAGCTGTTTGGCATGCTAACTAGCTGTACTAAGCTTAGTGCAATGCTAAGCCTTTCTGTGTTACACATTAAAATCCTAAGCACTAGCTTTATAGGTAAATTTAAAAACTAAACATTTGCTACCAAATAGGGCACTGCTAATGTATACTGCATTGTGAGCAGCACTGCACAAATGTGCCTAAATTATAGCAGACATAAAAAAAGATGAAAAATAACTCTTGTGCCCTTTGGCCACTACCGACTACACTTTGAGCTCCTTGGAGTGCTTCCCAACTCAGGGAGGCCAGGTAAACACCTCCACAATATGGACGATTCCGGAATTTCTTAATATAAAAGCACAGCAAAAAAAGTTCTCAACTACAGATTAACACCAAACAACTAAACCCTTGAAAAACCCTCTGGCTGATGAAACAAGCTTACTTTAATATTCCCTCTGTGTTTCCCAACTCAGACAGACCCAGCTACTTTTCTACTGCCACTAGAATTGCAGTCCCAAACTTCTTAATGTAAAAACACACTTTGGTTAGCCAAAAGTGAAAAGGTACCAACTAGCTACAACAAGTAATTGTCACTTTAAGCTCACCTTTGTGTTTCCCAACTCATATGGACCAGGCTATCTTTCTACTCCCACTAAAACTGCAGTCCCAGTCTTCTTAATGTAAAAAGTGCACTTTAGTTAGGCAAAAGTGAAAAGGTGTCAGAAACAAATAAAACAACTAGCTACAACAAGTATTTCTAACTTAAGCCTACCGGTGTGTATCCCAACTCAGATAGACTAGGTTATCTTTCTACTGCCACTAGAATTGCAGTACAAGTCTTCTTAATGTAGAAACATATCTTACTTAGCCAAAAGTGAAGAGGTACTAGAAAAATATGCAACAACTAGATGCAAGTAATTACAAGCAGACACACCAACAATGAGGAACACACACACACACACACACACACACACACACACACACACACACACACACACACACACACACACACACACTTACTTTAAGGCAATTTCAAAGTATGCTAATAGTCTTAGTCTTCCCATTTGTAAGTACTCAGTAAGGTGAGCAGAGAAGATAAGAGTGGGAAGTGCTTCCAGGACAGGTATACAGAAGAAGAGATTGGGAGGAGCTTCCAAGGCCAGCTATACAGTAGGGGAAGGTAGCTCAAAAGCCTCCAAGTTTAAAAGCACAACAGGAATAAAGTGGGTGAGTGGGAAAATTTCAGAAGCGAGACAGTAAATGTGCATTAAAATGAAAACCCACTTTGAAATGATTTAAATACCTAGGCAGAGCACAGTAACCGCTTAAAAATATTACACTATAAAGCACTGCTACTATAAAAATGTCTTCAATTAATAGCTTTAACTTCAGATACAGAATGAATACAACAGGAAACATACACAACTAATTTAAATGGTAAGATAAGTGCAATATTTTAAATCTAGTTTAAACATACTTCGCTGAATAAAAGAGCAATAAAATCAGTGCAAAGGCAAAGTCCGACTCAGAATCCAAAGAGATGCAGCAAAACCAAAAAGAGGCGCGTGATAAGCATGGCTGTAATACTAAAAACGTATTTATTAAACAAAATAACAGAATAGAGGTAGTAAGCGCTTTCGTGTGGAACATCCACACTTCCTCAAACATACAATAAAACAAAACTACAATTCACTGTTTAAAAAAAATGTAACAATCAATCTACAGTGAGTATCAATCAATTATTCAAATTACCCTCAATTAATCCTTCCGCAGAATAAGCAACATCAAAGAATTACAATAAAAATAACAATACAAGAAGCCGAGTGTGTAAAAACATCTCCACTTAACAATAACTGGAAACTATATACAAATATGCAACCTTTATTCCAAGACATAAAAACAGTTAAAAAAGCTGCTCTGGATAAATAACTAATTGCGAGAAAACCTATTCACTCTCTAACCTAGCAACCAAAAACAATCAGTCGCTACAGATGGTATGGACTGGCTCATCGGAAGAAACAAATACATCAACAGTGTAGAAAATACTAATCTAAGTGCAAAAAAAGTGGAAAAAAGGCCTGTATAATCACATAAATAGTATATCCGTCTGAACAGGCTCTTACAGGACAATCTGCTCGCTATCTTCACCTAGCAACCAAGAAAGACAATCAGTCAGTGAATAGGAAGGGAAGCATGTGCAAAATAAATAAATTAAAAATAATGCCAAATAACCAACTAACACCTACCACAAAACGACCAATAACAAAGAACATAAAACCCCAACTCAATAAAGTTTACTTCAAGAAAAATACATGTCATTGTGAATGAACAGGTAAATTCTTCCACTATTTATGTGCTTAGTTCAATGTGTCTTACATCTTTTTTGCCTTAAATAGTTTTTTGGAATGTACATTTAGAGATTCTTATAGTTGTTTATAAATGTATTTCTTTTCACGATCTTTGCAAAGATATAATCATATTTTAAAGAAATGCAGGTTTGCACCTTTATTTATCCAGAGCAACTTTTTTGATTGTTTTTATGCCTTGGAATAAAGGTTGCATATTTGTATATTGTATATAGTTTCCAGTTATTGTTAAGTGGAGATGTTTTTACAACTTAGCTTCTTGTATTTTTATTTTTATTGTAATTCTTTGATGTTGCTTATTCTGCGGAAGGATTAATTGAGGGTAATTTGAATAATTGATTGATGCTTATTGTAGATTGGTTGTTACATTTTTTAAATAGTGAATTGAAGTTTTGTTTTATTGTATGTCTGAGGAAGTGTGGATGTTCTTACTACCTCTAGTCTGTTATTTTGTTAATAAATATGTTTTTAGTATTACAGCCGTGCTTGTTGCTCACCTCTTTTTGGTTTTGATACTTCACTGAATGCAAAATTAAGTCCCAATGCTTTATTTTGAAGCTTCCAAGCTGTCATCCATCCCAAGACTAAGATGGCTGACTGCTTGTGTATTGTAAAATAATGGGGGGAGTGGCAGAGATCTAATTACCACTCACATGACTGGCCAAAGCTGGCTTTTTGTTTTAAGTTTGAAAATTTACTACAAAGCTGAGCAAATATCAATAAAACATACAAGGTAGGTGTGATTGTTGCTATCATCATACTGAAGGGTGGTGTAAGAACAGTATTTAAACACAAGTTGGGGACATACCATATTTCGTCTTGTTTATATTATTAACACCTCATCCATCACTCTATAAAAGTAAATGCAACTTATATTATTGCCAGAACTGTCAGCAAACTGAATGCTGATGAGTGATCTGATAAAGAATTGCTATAAGTAGGATGCTTACCCGTTGGGGGTATCAGTATAACTGCTGTATACACCAGAGGAATGTTAAAGAAAATGACTTGATACCTATAAACTTTACATAGCTAGTTACTGAATATACTTGAGCCACTGTTAAAACAGTCAGGCATAGCTTTCTGAGCTAGATTATTGCCAGCACTCCTAGTATAACATATTAATCTGTGTTACTGAACCCCTCAGTTACTGAGTCCTCCATAGTACTCATTACCAGGGAAGGGGACTCCAAATGGGCAGCTATTTGCACTGAACTACAGTAGATGATTATTAAGCTAACAATCGCAGGGGAGTTTTTTAGGGCTAGCCATACTTTCCAAATGTTTTGATACTCTAGGTTTATTTTAAGGGGTATATGTAGGCATGGACATGAGTGCTCAAGTATTTACAGGCTGTCTCTGCCTACTAGCAACATTGGTGCCAGATTGGGAGGAAATTGTATGAATCCCCATACACTGATCCAAGTTATATTTGAAGTGGGTTATGGAAGAACTCTGCTTCACATGGATGGGAAGCCTATTTCAGACAAGAGGTTATCTTTACGACACATACCTGCCCTCCAACATGTCCTATTTATGTTGTACATGAGGTTTGGGTCCCTATACTTGGTAATTCTAATGCTATTTGTTTTGTGGATATGTAATGGGTCCATCAGAGCAGGATCAAATGATGCTTTGTACACCAAATATAGGTCAACTCTCAGCAGTCTGTAGGAGACAGAGTACAGAGATTGGGCCTTGTGGTTTTCCATGTAGGACATGTTGTTTAGATTGTGCGTTCTTTTTCTGTGGACACTCCAGTTGTTGCATATGCCTTGTCACGTACATACCAAAGGAGGCATTTTACTCAATGACCAAGTACAGCAAGAAAATGACATAATTGGCCCTAGATGCCATACTCTAGATGCCATTTCCTTGTAGATCTAAATGTTATAGTCTACATAGTCACATGGGGCACACTAAGGATCAGTTGAATATTCCTGGTCAGTAGGTATAAATACAGAGGACTATGATTGGATCTTTAGTCTCAAACCAACTTATGTGTTTGAGACATGGAGGTCAAGAAATTCACATTGAAAACAGAGTAAAGTGAAGCTCAAGAGGTGAATCTTGACATCAATGTTGAAAACACATAATAAGGGCTATGATCCAAGGGGCCTAATTATGTAGTCATGTTTTTTGTAGTGCATGGAGTTTTAGCTGTTCCATATACACTGCAAGTCACAGAAAAAAAGTGTAGGAATACAGAGTGTTTTACAGGTTTGAAAACCATAAAACACAGCACTGCCACACAGACAGTGAGTAGAAATAGTGTCCTTCTGAGGAACTAACAACTTTAAAACTGTGAGATACTTTACTCTATGTATTTTTGTTTAAATGTGTCAGAACAAAGTATCTAACAACTTTTAAAGCTGTTTTGTCTTCTGATGCCATTCCTTGGTGGCTGGCACTGGCCACTTTAGACTACAGCTTCACAATGCTTAGATGTGTTTGACAAGCCTATTCTCTTCCTGATTTTTGAGCATAATCATTGTACTTCGTGTACTAAAAATAAGTAATAAACATATTTGTATTCCATGGCTTAAATGTCATATATATGGAGATGTGACGATAGGAGGTACTGTCAGCCATACCAGGAGAAGCAGGGCAGTGGGTGTGTAAAATATGCCAGCTAGCTGGTCTTTTGTAAAGAATTCAATGTCATTTGTATATCAAACTGATTTGAACAGATTCTTGTGTTTATAAGCATATTATTATAAACATATTTCCAAAGTTGCTTGTGTTAAAATGTATCACTAGCATGTGTGCTAGAAAGAAAATAAATGTACATGTAATATTGTAATTGAATTCAGTGTATATGTTACTGGAAGAGAAGAGGTTAATCTCAACCTTCAAGAATAGTAAAAAAATTAAACTACTGGACCTATGCCATAAAGATGTTATCTCACAAATTTTTTGAATGAAGCCAGAGGCACAATGTCTGTAAGAAGTATGGTTTATTAGCTCCTGTAGGAAGAAGGGAAGTACTTTATGGTTTTATGACTTCCACGAGCTGCAGCAGATCTGAGCAAAACTCTGTGTGTATAGTAACACATAGGTGCTAAAATCCTGGCAGCTTCTAGTGTTGGTAAGTGTGGGAAACAGAGTCAGATGACCAGATGTGATGTCATTCTGTAAGCCAGAAATAATATTTAGGTATTAGTAGGAGATTGCTGTCAATATTCTGTCTTGCATCTGACAACAAGGACCACTCACCCACGTCATCTTGCCTTGCTCTATTCATTAAGTACAAATAGTAATTCTCTAGGTCAGTCAGGAAAATATAGGGAGAATAGTTAAGTATTGTTTTTCTATAACTGTGTGAATCTTTTCAGCTGTGTTATTTTTAATATTTCCCGTGACTAAAACTCTGGTGTTTACTTTAAATAGATATTTAGTATTTTCATGTTCTTTTATTATTTATTATTAAATATATTTAAACTTTACATTGTTGCTGATCCTTTTTAGGAAAATATTTAAATTTTGAGAGTAATTGCACATATGTATTTTGCTATAACTCTGGCCACTTTTGAAAGCCTGGCTGTTTGGTCAACATTACCATTTGTATTAATATTAAGTTTACACAGTATAACTGGATATCCTTTTAAGAGCCTTATAGTAACTGGCTGCTTGCAGTGAAACTACCTTATAGTCTGGGAAGAAGGGAGCATAGCTAGTAAACCTATGCCATGCTTTCGCAGGTGTGTGTGGTTTTTGTGTGTGTGTGTGTGTTTGTGTGTGTGTGCGTGTGTTTGTGTGTGTGTGTGTGTGTGTGTGTGTGTGTGTGTGTGTGTGTGTGTGTGTGTGTGTGTGTGTGTGTGTCAGCTATTTGGAGCAGGGACATGAATCACTGGTTACACAGAGAGAGTGGTGGAGGACTTGACTTGGACACTCAGCTGAGGACTTAACTCTGTAACTGTACCAGTGGGGAGTCCTACTGGGAACCTGGAGAGAGACAGAGAGAGAAACCCAGACCCTGGGCTGAGTGTTCCTTGTGTGCTCTTAAGGGAAATTGGGCTTGATGCAGAGAGGTTTGCATCTGGAAATACTGAGTGCATCCATCTGTATCCCAAGTGAACATCCCTCTCCAGTGTCAGTGGTAAGGATTCAGGCTCCTTGATTACTGGCCTAGAGTGGAGATGTCACAGGATACACCCATCCACATCTGCTACATAGAAAACACCAAATGGTATAGCCACATGGAGACATTCCATTGCTGCCACAGTAAGGAGGGCTGTGAGACATAAAATATCCACTACCTCAGGATGATGGTCCTCCAGTAGCCAGATTCTGTTCAACTGTATGGATGAGGCCACTGGGATGGTGAAACACAATGGCTGCTTAGCTGTCAGAGGAGATGATAGTGAGGCAAGCAGAAACATATATGGAAATAAAACAGGCACATAATGCAATCTTAATAACTTTAGGACTGTGTCTCTGCTGTTAGCCGTAAAGTAGAATGTGCAAAGAGTTCAATAAAAACAAACGTGAACATGACCCTTTGGTAGGACTTTCCATCATGACATTATCCTTCAGAATGTGGCAATGGAATGAGTGATTAGTGTCTTATAATTGTATACACAGTAGAAGGAGTAAGATTCAAATTGAAAGAGAGTTATTTTAGGAGCCAAGTAATCTTTAGTATCCTTTTGAGACTGTAACCCTTTACTGTTACTGAACAACTATCAGCACCAAGATGCTGAGACTGGAACCACCTCTCAGTTGCAGTGTTATTTCTTAGCTAGAGGTTTGTGAGAATAAGTTAAATACATCCCACACCGAGAAAGTTCATCTCTGGGGTAACAAGCTAACCAACAACAATACATGGGGCACAGCAGCCATAGATACCTTTACTTATGCTGTGTGAACCGGCAGGTGTATTGTTGCACAGTTAACACACTAATGGGCATGTGGCAGTGGTTCTGTACGGGCATTAAAAATCTCTTCTACTCATCTGTCAACCACCAGTTCTAAACCCTTGTCACAGAGTCAAATACCTAGTTTTATGGCAGCAGAACAACAGTGATCATGCTTCCAATGTCGACATTTCAGATTGAATAAATCCACGGAATAGTCAGACATTTAAATGCCCATCCCTGAATTTTCCAACAGTGAGACTACCCAAGTAAACAGGTACTTGAAGATTAATTAGTGGATTCCTTTAAACAGATACGTGCAGTGGCTTTTGAGCTAGGTGTTTCCATATCCACTGAAATATGAGTTAGCTGTAGCATCTGCCTCAAATATTATCTGTTGGATTTTGCAGTCATTACATCAGACTTAGTAAATTCATCTCATTGGCCCTGCTGAGAGACATTTTTCTTGAATTTATCCATGCAACTCTCCATTGGCTACCTGTCAGAAGGTCTAAAATACTGTCCTGTACCTAACTCACAAAATCCTGTATGCAGTATGTACTCCATCAGACATATAAGGTGAGAAAATATTCCTGAATCTCTTTAAATGGGTCTTTATTATGTGATCGGAGAATCTCTTCTTCGAACAGATAATAATTGACACATATACAGTGAACCATTATCGACCATTGGCCATTATCAGGAACTGCCCTTTTCTTCAATGTAGAGCAATCTCGGAGTTGGTATATTTAGTTGGGGGGGGGGGTGAAGCCCCCCACTTAATTAGTGTTTTAAATTTTGTTTTTTATTTTACGGCCATGTGAATTTTTTCCCCGAGGAAAAAATTTGAGAATGTGGCCGTTTGCAGTTTACAACATTCGCTGTATATGTGTCAATTATTATGTGATAGAAGAAGAGATTCTTCTATCACATAATATAGACCCCTTAAAACTCCCATGCAAGAACTGCATTATGCTAACACTTCATGGAGAGTAGAACATTCTCCTTCATTGTTCCTTAATTCTGAAATATGCATCTTAACTGTATTGGAAGTATATATAAAGACAGTACCTTCAAGGTACCACTCAAGTGCTACGTCTTATACAGAAAAAGATGCTTCTTTTATGAGTAGCGGGCCACACCATAAGATGTATCACAGCTGAGTGGTTATGAAGAGGAAACTCTTCATGCATATTAAATAATTAAGCAAAAATGTCCCAGTAACTATAGCTGATGCATTACATTAACAAGAGACCATATTACTGTGCTTATAAATTCCAGCTATTGTAGGTTTTCTTAAACATCTAACATGGGAGTTCTCTGTTGTCTAAGTTATGTCTATGACAGTCATTGTACATGGCAGGTTATTTATTCATTCATTCTTTCCTTCATTTATTAATTCATTCACATTTGTTAACCAGGACAATCCAACTGGGAGGCACAAGAAGAAAAAATCCACAGTAAAACATGACAATGATATTATTACTTTCAAGAATGTCTTCAGGAAGGTATAGAGTAAGTAAAAAAATAACATTAGCAAAAAAGCTTATTATAGGCAGCTGGTTGATAACGATAATTGCATGGGTAATGCATATGACATGCAGAGAGGCAAGAGACTGAGATTAAATTAGTGGAACGTGAAAGGAATGTGTGAAGTAGATCTGAATTATATGAGTAAAAAGTCATAGCAGAAAAGACAGGAAGGGAGAAGAAGGTAAGATACAGAAAAGGGAAAAGGTTAACTAGAAGATTGGAGAAGAGAATAAGGGAGGACAATGATGGAACGAAAGCTCTGAAGGGAGAGTGTAGAATCCCAGTGAGATTAAAATATTGCTTTGTGCATTTTATTAACAAATATGTTAAACTGCTGGAATATTGCTAGCTGTTTGCCATGCCTGACTAAAATTATGTCTTCTGAGATATGCATTTAGTTCAATGTACATATCTGCATTTATCGCCAGTTTGTCAAATTCTACCTCCAACTTTCTTAACTATGAATGTGCAAACCAGTCTATGTGATGTCATATCATCAAATGGCCACATTGTCAAATGGCATCTAGTCGAAAATGCAGCCACTGAACCCCCCCCCCCCCAGCTAATACTATATACCAACTCTGAGATCGTACTACAGAGGGAAAGGGTGAAGTTCCTGATCCCTACCATAACACAATCTTAGTCAGAACAGTTTGATGGCCTGCATTGTTGATGAGATGCCATTTGACAATGTGGCCATTCGATGATATGACATAGACCTATGTGCAAACTGTTATAATTTTTTGCTAGTATGCATCTATTTACAATAATGAGACAACTGTTTTTTTCTTACTAGGAAGACTTGCATTTATTTATGCATTCATCCTTTCATTCATTCTTCACTATCTACTTTATCCTATTCAGCATCATGGTGAAGTGGAATTTACCATATCAAGGAATAAGCATAAGGCTTAGGACCAGTTCTAAACAGGATAGTCATTCATTGCAGGAAGCATGCATACCAAATACATAGCAGCAGCCAGTCTGAAGTATCATCAGTTGACCATTCAGCAAGTCTTTGAAATGTGGGAGGAAACCAGAGACCCCTGTGCAAACCTACATGGACAGTGGGAGAACATGCATATTTTGAAGAGAAGGTCTCACAACCAGGAACAGAATGGAGAGCCAAGTGCTGTAAAACAGCATTGCAAACTGCTGAATCATTGTGCCACTGATGTGATCTTTATTTTATTTTGTTAAATGGGTTAAACCCACTAAGCTGATACATCTTTACTTGGTGGGACCTTTGAAGAAAAGTATCGCAATTCAGTGCTGAGATTTCTTTTTAGAAAAGCCAACCATCTTGAGAAGTGAGATTAAACTTTTGAGTAAAAAAGGAAAAATGCAAATTTGACCCATACAGCGCAAAAAGGTCAATGCAGAACCAATAATCCCAGAGCTGAAAGGCAAGAGTAGCAGTTACTGCATCACAATGGCATCATTAACCATCTGCTGATTGTTGAATCTTACTTATCTTTTTACAATCTATATGTACGCATATAGATAGCTAGATAAATATAAATATTCTGTTCTGCATTGCCTGGTGTGTAGCTTAAGAGGAATTTGTATCAGTGCATATATCATGTTAAAAATAAAGAAATAACTTAATATTTTAGCATTTTGCCTTTTATGTACTTATCCATATACATTTTTAAGCACTCATTGCACATTTAAGAATAAATTATGTGATTAAGATAGTGCTTACATACCACAAAGTTAAAATCAAGCCTTATGCATGACTATATCAAATATGCAGAAATTAATTTATATAAAATATTTTTGATCAATGTAAAAATAAATGCCATATTTCTTAGCAAGCATTTGGCCCATATTTTGCCCTTGTTTAAAAATTACAAGCTTAAACCCTCCCATCAGAATAAATATTCGTGGATGATCAGAAAAAATATATACTTATTTTCTTTTATGCCATTCTTTGTTAAAGTAATTTAAAACCTGAAGAAATAACAATATATACATATTTCAGTGTCTTTGAAATTGAATCCATTTTAATTTTAACAACACAAAGAACTGATGCACTATATCATTTTATGTGCTTATTTTCATGATTGCAGCATCTTATCACAAAAGAAGGACGACCAAAGATAAAAATCCCAAATGGCTAGGCCACCAAAATGGCAACCATCCAGTTTCATTAATTCATTTTCTATATCTCCCAGTATCACTAGGTGAACCCCTGCATCACTTCCTTTATATGTTGTCTCTCTAAGGTCGCACCATCTTGGAGAAGATGGAAGATGGAATACTTTGCTTTACAGTGGTGTTCTTTTCCTTAGGCTGTACCGTCTTGGAGAAAGAATATAACATTAGGGGTTAGGTGGAAGGAATGCAACAACCTGAGGTTTATTTTTATGTTTGCATTTGAATGGTTGTAGCATTTATAGTTTTTGTGTTTTGAAATACTTTGAATTCATCATTTTTTTTTTGCCTTCCCTTTGATGAGATAAGATGCACTGGTTAGGTAAATTTGGTCCTTGTTGTACAAAGCAGTAACGTGTTATCTGCATGTTAACTCTTTATCTGTAACATTTCGCTGTATGCCTCATCAAACTTTGAACTCCACAAGGGTGTCAACTGTTACTTCAAAGGTAAAGCCATTAATTTTGTATTTGCTGTCTCGAAATAAAGACTCTAACTTTTAAATAGACTTTTCAGCTGAAGGAGCTTGTTTCAGAGTGACAGATTGCATATCAATTGCTTTGCAACTTTTTACACAAAAAATTCTATTTTCTTAAGCTTAGGTGCAATTTTTTGAAAGACAATCAAATATTAGCATGGGGACTAGCCCTGTTTTTGTTCACTTTGTACAAGCTCTACTGGACTAATACTTCTTAATCTTTTAACAGCACTCTGGGTTGTGATCCAGATATCAACTAAGAAGTGTGTATCTGATATAAAAATGATAGTGACTTCAATTGTTCAGCATACTTGTGGCTTCATTCCAAAAATATGATTAGTGTAATACAACTGGACAATTTCTGGCTCCTATAAGCATGCAAATATGTAAATACAGAATCTTAAATCGAGATTTATATTCTGTCAAGGATTTCACTAGCAGTTTTACAGGGGAATAAAAACTTCAACTTTTCTGGGAGTTATTTCTTACATAATAGAACTGATACCATTAAACACAAGTGAATTTAAATGCACTGTCGACTTCAGCCCCTAAATCCTTACAGTAGTCAGCCTTATTTGAAATGATATCTTAAGTATATAGAAATAATGTCAACTGTCTACCACAATGAAGTCTGAGATTTTTATTGATGTTAACAGAAATGTCATTATCTTTATTCATTTTTCAGATAGATAGTTTATACAGATAGCCATGTAAAGTAAAATATTTTCTACACTGCACGCACTACTACTGTTTTACAGTCATCTGCGAAATCTGAAATGTACATGGAAACCTTGTGTAACATCAGTAGGTATGTGTTCATATCTGGATAAACTTATGACAGATCATATAACTGAAGAAAAGTTTAGCAAGATCTCAGACTTTTTAACTTTATACACACACACACACACACACACACACACACACACACACACACACACACACACACACACATATCCCCCCACACATGCACAAATACACAGTATTCTCCTAGATCAAAATTGGATCTGACATGGCTGACATAACGGTTAAGGTCTTCTCCTCCTACGCACAAGGCAAATTGTTCTAGCTTGACCACTGGCCAATACCCGTGTGAAGTTTGCATGTTCTATCTGTGTCTCTGTTGAGTTCTATTAGGTTCCTACCACCTTCTAAAAACTGTTGTTTTTTTTCACTTCAACCTCATCCAAAATGGATTAATGTCATAGGTAGAAGCACATTCTCTAGGTACTGGTGCCTATCAGAGTGAGGAGTTGTGCAAGACAACAACATTAGGCATTAGCTGTGATGCTAAGTACTCTCCAGGAAAACATGAACAACAGACTGCATGCCATGTCTCAGCTAGACATATGACATTATAAAAATTAGCTCTTGATAATTTGGTTATGTGGAGTAATTGTCACCAAAAATGGACATGGTTATTTGCCACTGATAACTGAGTTGAGGACTAGGCCTACTCCAGCCCATGCTAATGGTGGGAGAGGTCTATATGCCTCGATTCACCAGTGCATGCCTACTGTAAAGTCCAGCAGTTCTGGGTCAGTAGGCTACTGGTGTCCAGTTGCCCAGCCTGGATATCTGTGGACTAGACATAAAACCGAGTAACCTTCCATACATTAACTAAGGATTGCTACACTGAATATAGGTTCCCTGACAGGATATAGCTTGGAAGTGAATGGCATGATGGTAAGGGGAAGACTGGACTTTCTATCCAGGAGACAAGGTGGAAGGGCTGTGCAGCAAAGCCACTTGTCTTGGGATCCAGAGTGTACTACTCAAGGGAAAGATAGTCCAGAAATTGTATGGGAATTGTAGTAAAGAAAATTTTTCTGACGACAGTGTGGGATGTCATCAGAATTAATGAAAGACCCATGGCAATCAGACCCCAGTGTAAAAATAGGGCAGTATTCATAATTTCAGCATATTCCCTACAGCAAGGTTGTGATATGGAGGAAAAGAGTGCATTCAGGAAGCAATTGCAGAACCTACTATATAAAGCAGGACATAACCCGTGGTAGTGGTGCTGCGGTAGCGTTGTCGCATCACAGCAAGACGTTGTCACGTTTGATTCTCAGCTAGAGTGTCTTCTGTGTGGAGGCATGCGTGAATGGGCTTGCCTTCGTTGAAGGTTGTGCGTCAGGGCTGGTAATTCGGCACGTAAAAATCCACTACTAAACATTAGCGGACCGGAGTTCCACTGTGGCGACCCCTGACCGGGATAAGCCGAAAAGATACAAGATACAACAACTATATAAAGCAGGACAACATGAACTGGTGATGATAAAAGGAGACTTGCATGCTCATGGTGGGACATACAAAACAAGATATGAAGACTGCCTTTACTGCCTTGGTCCACATGAATGTTGTAACAAGAATAAAAAGGAGAGGCCATTCTAAACTCTGAGTAAACATAAACTACTGGTGGCCACAGTCAGCTGCGGTCAGTGAATAGAGAAGGTTCTAAAGTCAACAGAGACTAGGCATTAAACCTGGAAGATGACTGCAATGAAAGTAGACAAGTACAAGGAAATACTCAGGCCTCTGACGCCTCAGGAAGGAGTTTTCAGTGGGAGTGGGTGTGCATCAGGGTTCAGCTGTGAGCCCACTGCTATTCATACTGGTGATGGACTATATTCGCAAACTGGTCACTGGAGACATATCAACAAAGCTGCTGTATACAGATGATGTGGCATTACAAACTGACTGTGAATAGGAACTTCAGCAAATAGTGGAGGAATGGAATGTAAAACCGAAGACACGTGGGACAAAACTGAGTACAGACCAGATAACTGTTGTGGCAGCAAATGGGGAAATCAGAAGAAGCTAAAAACTGAAATAAAGAGGAAAATGAGGAACAGGTTAATAGGTTCAAGTGCACGGGAGGGGTGACTGAGGAAAAGGAAAGTCTGAATAAGGAGGTCAAAACTAGAATCAGAGGGGCCGCAGACAACTGAGACAACATATTAGGGGAAGCGTGTGTCAGAAGAATGCCAAAGAAGCTGAAAAGTAAGGTATACAAAACAGTAGTATTACTGCTACTTCTGTGTTGTACAGAAACCTGATCAGTGAAGACAGAGTATTTGAGGAAGCTAGAAATGATGGAGATGAAGCCCCTAAGATGGTAGGATGCACATTGAGAAAAGACAGAGAGCTGATAATTTTGGAGCAGAAAAGGTCAAAGAGTACAGATGACAGTGTTTCAGATACATGTACAGGAAACAGCAGATGACTCATTGAAGATGATTTGGGAGAGACCAGAAGGAAGCAAGAATAAATGAGGATGTTCAGCAAAGAGATGGCTGGATTGTATGAGAGAAGACCTGTGACAGTCAGACATGACTCACAAAAAAGTAGGAGAGTGGCACTGAATCAAGAGAGGTGGCAACCATTCAAACTGCACCCTGACACCACTTTAGAAAAATAGGAAAAAGGGGTTGATGATGACAGACTGTAACCACGAACTTCTTGGAATAATAGGTATATTCATGTACTACTGTGTTACTGGAGTTGCATGCTAAAACAGGTAGAACCCTATTAAAATATGTCAATAATATCAGCTGTTTGACATGTATTAGCATGGTTTTGAGAAAATCAAATTGTCAAGATTTCCCATTTTTTTTCGTTTACAAATAGGCACTGCAAGACAACAAGCAAAACTTTTATCATATATCCTGTCAAAGTTATGGTATCTAATCACAATCCATATTTAAAATAATTTCTAAGAAATATACAGAGTTAACTGGGTTGTGTGGCTTGAGCATTATTCTTATAAAATGAAAAATAATGCTAAATTTCCAGTGTGACACTGACAGTAGGCTTTCTTTACTCTGATGGTATGCTTCACTTTCTGTGAAAGTTGTCAGCATGCAGAACTTTTCTCTGAGTCATCAGACATCATCAGGTTGGGCCTATAAATAGTCATCATCACTCAAATTGTTGCCTAATAGTCTCATAGAATGTGACATCTTCTATTGTGTGTGTCTAAACCAAAGTCATTTTACAGCTTTTGATAGTCTCCTAGCTGTCACTTTTGAGAACAAGTCAGGAATATAAGTAGATAATAATATATCACTTTAATAATCAGTATGAGACACTAAGGCTAACAAAACCATTTGTTGTATGCTAAAATGTATATCTTCAACACATTTTAGTACAAATGAACTATATACATCAGTTAGTATTACAACAGAATATGTGACATTTGTATAAGTATCCTGTAAGGCATCAGTGAAACTAGATGAATATTAATGGACTTTTTTGTAATTAAACATGGCCTTTGGTATAGCCATAAAAATGTTTTTTATTTAAGCTTTGTCTGGTGGCTGTGTGTTTAATCCAAATGCACTGTACCTCGTAATATACGTCTGATCAGATACCTTGCTACAACCATTCCTGTCACATCCCCCAGAACAGTCAGTTATACCTTATGCTTCTTAACTGCTAAGGGCTAAGAAAAACAAGAGTGATGACCTATGATAATACCAAATAATTGGTTTGCAGCTGTGATTAAAATAAGACCAAATAATGTTTATAACGTGCAGCAGACAGTTCATAGGTGTTTACTAGGCTAATGACCACAAGTGCCTTTTTAAGCCTAGCCATGCATCCCGAATCTCTGACAACTTCTGACACCCTTGATAAGTGTAAGCATGGGCCTGGGAGATGAACCATTTACAGGTTACTTATTTGCATTAGAGACATAGGTGCCAAACCCGGGATGAATTTCCAGTTTCCCATCCAGTACTCTGTTAAACTGATTTTGAAATCTAATTGATTAGTGCTACAAAACAAGGTCTGTTTTGTGAACTGCAAACATTATTTTCCTGTACTAGAAACATGTATATATAACATACACTTTGTTTCCACAAGTTATAGTTAAAAATATATTCTGTGGATATTCTGACCGGCAAAAAGCAGTACAGATCTGAGGAAAATGTGTGCAATGCATAGCTATTAATAGTTCTTTCAGTATCTGAAAAATATTGTGATTTGTATAAGTTTATTGTGCTGTGGCTAGTACATTGATGGTTTATGTGACTAGGCATGTTAGATGTGAGTAATGTAAGTCATTTAGTTTGTAGGAGGTGGGATCTACAATCGCTGCAGTTGCATTAATAGTGATCTATGTATGCATTTTGAAGTGTGCAGCTTAGTTGAGAAAAGTCTGTACATTGCTTCTAGCTGAAGGCTAGGAATAAATAGATTAAATATTCATTGAATGCTGGGGTGATGTGTGGTGGGCTCTCAGTGGTAATGCAACATAGTAGAGGCATGGGATTATTCCAAGGACACTGTGCAATGTATCCATCCAGGAAACACATTGGTGTACTTTTAACAATCTAGTGAATTGACGTAAATATTTCAATATTATCATTAAGAAGGTCTGCATTTTTTACTGTAACAGATGCATCACATAATGTACATTTTTAACTGATAACTTGAATAGGGATTTACTCAAGTCTATGGCCTTTTGTCATTTGTACTAAAAAAAGTGGGTCATTTAGTAATATACAAAAAGTATAAGGAATATAAGTTACAAGGCGATGCTGGCACATTATTCGTTTCTATACTCAGTCTGTATATACAGCAATGGCTGTATGCATACCTCTCAACCCCTGCAGGCATTGAAAATAGGAACAAAAGACCTGGAAAAGTGGATACATCCAGCCAAAAAGTATAAGATCTACTATCCCCTTTTTCTCTGTGGTTATCAAAAGTATTGTTTAGATTTTAAGCCAATTTCTGTGTGTGTGTGTGTGCTTGCGTGTGTGTTTGCACATTCAATACAAAGCCACTAATGCATGAAGCAGCCGCATAATGTAGCATGTGCATATAAAGTATTCATATAGCTAAAATGAATGAATGACTGATGTAGCATTAGATGTGATATGCTTTCAAGAAAAGTTTTATATACTCAAATAAAAAAGAAGATACAAAATTATAACTTCATGTTTAAATATGTTGATTACAAGCAACTGGATCTGTATTGTTTGTATTATGAGATAGACAATTAAACTAAAATTTCAACTTTTAATACTATATAATAAAATTGCCATTTAATATTCACATAAAGGTATGTGTACACTGCGTACAGCCATTCACACCCCTTTACTTTAATATACTCACTGTAAGTTCACTGCACCTCAAAACATATATGATCAGTAAAAATAAAATAAAAGTGACTTCCTCTTGGAGTGAGTACAAAACTGAAGTAAACCTTTAGTACTACTGTATGGAGCAAGTAGACACATTCAGGTAATAGCGCTGTTGAATGGTTAAGCATAAGGAAGTGTGAAATGAGCCTTGAGCACTGAACAATAGGACACTCTATATAAAATTTATATATTTATATGTATAAATATATATATATATATATATATATATATATATATATATATATATATATATATATATATATATATATATATAATGCATGTATGGGTCTACTTCTATAGACCGAATTTACACTTACCTGAATTTCAGTGTATCAAGGCAACAGCACTGAACTTTCACAAAACCACAACTGCACATTACCAAATATTTTTTACAGGGAACAGAGACACTTGGCCAACATGGGGAAATTTGCCCTTTCTCCCACTGTAGGGTGATCCCAGAGTTGGTATATTTAGTTGGGGAGGTGTGGGGGGTGCAGCCTCCAACAGTGGGGGTTGTGGGGGGCATAGCCCCTCATCTGGGTGGGTTTGACATACTGTGGTGTATTCCCTGTAAAAAAAATTCAGTAATTTGCATTTTCGGTTTTGTGAAAGTTTGGTGTTGTCATCTCGGTAAACTGAATTTCGGGTAAGTGTAAATTCAGTCTATATATATATATATATATATACATATACATATATACATATATATATATATATATATATATATATATATATATATATATATATATATATATATATATATATATATACATACACACATATATACACACACATATATATATATATATATATATATATATATATATAAATATATATGGGTCTACTTTCTACACACAGTTTGGGTATATATTATCTTCTGGAAAGAGTTATTCATTCAAATTGTAAGTGTCCATGTCTATGGTTTCCAACATTTAAAGTAGGTGGGCTGTGCCCCCAAACTCCCCACTTGCTATATATACTACCTCCAGGATTGCACTTCAGTCGGGAACAGGGCATATACCTTTCAACAAAATGAGTTTCAGTCAAATGAGTTTTCAGTGAAGTGAGCTTTCAGTGAATTGTGCTCAGGCAACTGATTTTCAATGAAATGAGTTTCAGTGGTGTGTTTTCAGTGAAATTAAGTAGACACACACACATATATATATATATATATATATATATATATATATATATGACAGATTGATATATATTTGATATATAGAGGGGAATTCTAGCTTAAATGGTCATGGTTAAGTGACTCTTGCAAAGGCCAAAAGTTTTCACCTTAATTACAGTCATTATCAACATTTAATTGAAATAAACTAGTATGCAAATTACTGTTACCTAGAACTACATTTCTGCAAATTTTACATTTGTTGGATATAAGATTGCAAAAATTCAAAGTGTCAAAAAGGATATCAATTCTTTAATAACTATATGTTTTGTTTGAAAAGAATCTGCTTTGTCTCATTTCCTATGGCTTGCATCAAAGATATTCTGTTATTGAAATCTTCATGAAAAGGTTTGTAATGTTTTAAAATTTAAAGGCATTTATGTGACACAAATGTAACATTGTATGATGTTATTAAGTTACAACTGTTTAAGCCCATGTTAAGTAAGGCATTTTGCATTATGTTGTTGCAGGTATTAGATGCGCAAACACATAGCTGTTAAGAGCCAAGGCACTTTACCTATAGGAGGATGATGATTGAACTATTATGGTTCAATTGCCTGAGGTTCAACCTGCCAATGATTAGAGTTCCTCCATAGGAAATCAGTGTTAGCAAGTTGTGACATTAGTGATGCCCTTTTGGGGGAAATTTCTACTTTCTTTGAGTTGGTGTGATTGTGGAACTGGTATATATAAGTCTGGGGATGTAGTGGGGCTTGCCCCCCCAAAAAAACATTTTAAAAGTAAGCTAAGTTTTTTTGTCCAATTTTTTACAGCGATTTAGTCCAGGGATTCTGACTCTCAGTGCATTCAGTTTCATCCACTCATAGTGGAAGTAAAATGACATAGTACTTAATATGAATGTCTTATTCTGATAACTGAAAAAGTGGAAGATAGGAGCAGAGCAGTTGATTCTGTATTGCTTAGATAATTACAAGTAAATGTGTGAAAATATCTGAATGATTGTGATAATTCTACATTTTTGATCTTTGTTGAGTTTAAAAATATGAAATAGTATATGCCTGCCTTGATAATACTTACTCACCTGAACTAGAGTATGAATATGTGCAGACGGAGGCATGAATGCCTGTAGTTTTATTTATGTGACTGCTTAAGTGCTGGGATTAGCAATATGCATTGTCAATCTAGCAGTAGATATTGTTCAGATGCAGCTCCTTGGAACTGCATTTTTTTGTAATTCATAACAATGAAATGTGCACTTCTTTAAATACAGTATTTTGTTGTAATCTGTTCATTCTGTAATGTAAAGTTCAAGTAAAATGTATTGTCTATTTTCTTAATGCAGCAGTGCAGTAACATGAATTTATGGGAATTTGTGGAATGCATATGTGGTATTATTTAATACATAGAAGTGATATATCTTACACTAACTATTATTAGGTAGGTTGAATGGAATAACAAGATGCAATGTTTTAGGGGCACTGCATGTATACATATATATCAGATCATGTCACATAAACTCATGGTTTCAGCTTAGTATGATCCAGAAGCCCATTTGCCTTACAATAATCTTACATAAGGTGTTGTTAGAACATCTATTATAGAGTAATCAAATTAGATGGAACCATTAAGTTAGTGCATATTGTAAGGTTCATGTAACACCAAAAGTACAAGGAAATGTGTTAAACCCTATTATCACATCCCTTCTTACTCGTTCACCTCCCTTATTGGATTCAGTGATACCTCATAGTGTCATAGCGATACTAGGCTGATATCCCTAAAGGTCATAGTATCATAGCGCTACGAGGCTGATATCCCTAAAGGTCATAGTATCATTAACTATTTATGCTGGGATTTCACCGATATGGCTTGTTTTTTGTGCTTGTCCTATACTTATTTTGGGTAGGTATTTCTGTCCTCTATGTAGCTGTATACATTGCTGTACAGAGATTTTGTGAATGACTTCACATAGTCAATGATGTTCCCTGGGTTTGGGGGCTTGGCATTTTGCCAGGCTGTCACTTAAAAACAGGAAGTTTGCCTTGGAATAATTCCTGAATGTTCCAGGGTTGGGTGATGTCACAAGCTTTATTTTTATTTTGAAAGAGACAGCTTTGTGGTCCGACCTGACTAGTGAGGACATTACTCTCAGAGGTGGGGGGGGGGGGAATCAACATTCCAACATGTTTGTGAGACCAGGTTGAGGATGTTTGCAATCTTAGTGAGAATATGGATTAGCTGGTCCAGGGTACTCATGTTGACAAAGTCTAGGAATCTATGGTCCTGCAGGTTTGGGGTCATGTATATTTTCCAGTTTATAGGGTAGGTGAAGTTGCCCGTGAGTATGGTGTTGTATAGAATGGATAGTGACAGCAGTTCTTAAGTAAGTGGTGTGGGTTTCTTGGGTCATAGTGGGGGCTTTATACCTTGCAAGGATATGATATGATATAATATGATATGATATGGTGTGGGACTTTGCTTATGATGATTTGAACATGGAAATGTTCAAGGACATTATACTGCTTGAACTACCTTGAGGTGTGATTGTTTTTATGTAAATTGAGACACCTCCATCTTTTTGTCCCTTTTTATGTAGTAACAGGTATAAATGTGTGGAAGGCATTATAGCCCTACACTGCTGGGGTGCTCTCCACTGCTTTAAACCATATCTCAGTAATATAGGGATATATATATTCTGCAGGGTGATGATAGCTTGCAAGGCGTGCAGTTTTTTGTTTAGATTCTTGGCAGTGAGCAGTATCACCTTTATATTATCTGAGGTTGGTTTGTTCAGTTCATTAATCAGACTGGCAATACCTAAAAAAGGCACTGTGGGGTTGGACAAAGTATTAACCAAAATTATGAAGCTTAGAGGTGACAGTGTAGATTGTCCTTGGCAAAACAGCATGATTTGTCAACTATATACTCTCAGGATGACAAATATTGCATCCCTTTGACTGACAACAAATACTAAGTCAAATTACTAAAGTCAATTATCTTCTGTTAATATTGTGGCATCATCCATGGAGAAGGTAAAATGGCGCTCAGTACTATCTCATACTGGCCTGGGACACATAGTCTGACAGTTCTATCATGTCTCTCTTTATACTGTCCAGGGAGGTATGTCTCACGTCATTTACACCCACATGGACTGTGACTAAATCATACTGGTTCTTGTGGTTCAGTGACATGAGTGCATGCTGGTGTGGTGGATTCTGATCCCTGATACGCAGCTGACCATAACCCCCATTTTGTTCAGACTGATGAGCATAACATGTGTGTGTCTCACAATGGAGTCTCCTTTGATAAGGTTAGGGGATTGTCAAGTTGTCTGTCTTATGGAATGTTGAGACACTATGTGTTGAGTCTGAATGTGTCCTGGTGGGTTTTGCTGTATTAGTGTGTTTTTGAAGTTGCTGAGGATAATTATAATTTTTGTATCTGGGAGGACTTTGATGTTTGGATAACTTACTTTTAAGGCCATCAACATATATGGGTCTGTGTGTTTGTCCTGTGGTGTATAGTGCAGGTGGTCTTGTGTTGTGTTTTTCTGACAACCTCTTTGGAGATGTAGTAGTTTTATATGAAATCATTGCCTCTAGAGACAGTGTATGCTACATCTCTCATATACATTATCAGATTTTTCAAGAATTAAGTGGATGTCAGAGAACTTGGGACATTTTCTATGTTGTCTCGGGATGACAAGCTTTACCAAACTGGCTACAGAGATAGGATGAAAGTCAGGATCCATAATTTTGGGTATTTGTATTGTGAGCTTCATGAGTGGCTTAGTGTAAACTTTTTACTGGGCAGCTGTACCCAGGTGATGGCTGAAAAGGGTCTGTGGAACATTTCACCTATCTGGTTATCAAAATGTAAAATAAAATAAAAAAGTATGTTCATTCTCTTCATGAGGAGTCAACTTCAAGTCAAAAACTATTACATATAGTACACCAGCAACATATTACCAGGACTCATCACAAACAGATCCTTCTTTTTCCTGAATAAAAAAATTATATAGCTGCAATACATATTATCTTTCTAATTTAAGGATTGGCAGCAACTTAATAAGCAAGTAATTATGAAAAGTGGGTGTTGAATATATATCATGCAAATAAGAAAGACAAGTTCTGAAGAAACATTGAGCTGAGTTTAGATGATGGAGTTAATGATAGTTTTAATGTATTCTAAAGTAATGCTGTTCTTCACTTAAGCCTTGTGCTTTGTCACAGATGCAGAGGTAACTACAGTTTAAAACACTAAGATTCTGGCAATGAATAATTTTTGGCATAGCATATTCCCAAACAAGAATTTTGGCAGCAAAAAGCAGTGTTACCACTGAATTATTATATACTTTGTGTAAACCATGTGAACTATTCCTCAGCCTTGAAATGATACAAGCAGAGATCGATAGCTCTTGTCTTTGAGCAGCAAGGTCACCAAGAGTGTAAAACCAATTCAAACGAAGGAAAGCAGCATCACCTATGGCTAAACATCAAACAACGTATGGTACCATATATAAGATGTCAACTAATGGAAATGTTTGGACCATCAGGGCATGCTTTTTCATTATATGAAAGTGATTGTGACAAGAATTTGCCACACCGGATGAGATAATGTAGAGCACAGAAGGGTAGATTCTAGCTATAATGTGAGAAGGACCCAGTAGCAGCATATTGTACAGTGGTGGGTGTATTTATGAGATGCATGAGTCCTGGACTTGATAGTCTTGGAAAGCCCTTCCCCACAAACAGGCAGTGTTGCACCTAGCTACACAACTTTGCCAAGCAAGCAATATGCCATCATAAAATTCAGCTGATGAAATCATACCAAACCTCACAAATAAAATCAGAAATCTTCCGGAAAGAGTTCAGCCATCTTAAAGGATGGAATAACCTCCCCTCCATGAATTTCACATCCTCTCAACTTAGTGTCTCTAATTTCCTTTCTCATTTCAGCAAGCCTCCCATCCCTTATTCTGACCAATTCCAAACTGCCTCTGCTGCCCTGCCGTGCCCTCCATAGATGTCTTCATTCTACTTCAGAACTCTCATTTCTAATGACACCCCCCATTGATAGAATAAACATGATAACCTCCTGGTATAGATAACCTTTATCCATGGTTTATTTATCACTATAGAGACAACATAATAACTCAATTGAAACATATCTTACAACCTGTGTATTACACTCAATATTATGCCTAATATCTGGAAAAAATGCCAGTGAAAATCCTTTCCCTATGAAAACCAGTCCCTCAAATCCCTTAGAATTCTGCCCCATTTCTATCTTCCCCACTGTAGAAAAGTTTCTGTAAAATTACTTTACTTACAACTGACTCAAAACATCAACCAATGTCACCTTCTCTCTCAAAAGCAGCATGACTCTTTGGTTGTAGTACATCAACAGCTATCTGGACAGTCACTGACAACATTCTTCTTAGAATGGACAAAGGCCTAATTACTGGAGACATTTTTTTATGTCACTGATTACCTTCGCTCTTCCCGATCATTCACTTCTCTTCTGACCATCTCACTGAAATAGGCATTAGCAATGATACACTGCCCTGGTTCAAAACTTCCTCTATAACCATCACTTCTCAGTGATGTTCAGCTTATCAACCTCTCCAATTGGTCCCTCTACACAAAGATGTCCCCTAAGTATCTATTCTGGCATGTCTCCTGTTTTCTATCTACATTAACAAACTCTTTTGAATCACCCCATCTTCTTCTCCTGCTTTACACTGATGACACAGTCCTATTCCTCTTCAGCCATTTTCTCTCTCTCTTTCTCAGTGCCCTTGAACCCGAATTGCAGGCGGAATTTCATGTCCTTTTTCAATGGGTCAGTGATAAACAATTGTTGCTTAACTCCTCTAGAACAAAAAAGAATGCTTGTTGGTACTAGACAAAAGCTCACTTCTGTCTCCAGGCCTCTAAAAATTCCTTGATCATCTGAATACCGCTATTGAAAATGTTACTTCACTCAAATGCCATTGCATAAATATGTTTGGGGTTGCTACAACTATTGTAAATGTGTATCTGCAGATGGATCTGACTGCAACTGCTTTGCTTGATGGTGTATGATATAACCCCAGACAAAAAAAAAAATAAAATATGTATATAAGCATTCTCCTCCCTTTTGTATCTATGCCCACCACTGTATGTTGTACAGTCCCCCTTCACCATTGACTTGCCTCTGTTTGTCTGATGTGTCCTTAACCATTGTGTTCCCCATCCTCATTACCTTACCACACATCCTGTCGGTCATGTCTTTCTTTCCTGCTGACTAACCTTTACCACTTACTGACCATTTACTTCCCCGACTTCCTTCCCCAAATTTCCCTTATCTCAAAAAATAATAAAAGAGTACCTGTCCCACAAAAAAATACTACCACCCACCTATCAACTTCCCAGATACTACAGAACAGTACAAGTAATTATCTCCAATTATTCATCAGAAAAATGTAGTTTTCTGACAAATCATGGACGATTGAAGCCATTAAATAATTACAACCATTGTTGGAATTCTCCAGGATTATTGAGCTGAAACGTTTAGCAGTATGCTCCTATCCCACCTCCATCGTCCTCCTTTCTTATTTGTTCAACTTTGGGTCTACCCTTTGTTTGCTTCTCTTTTCATCTCTGTCCTATACTCCCATATCTAAGCTATAATATGATCAAAAATATGTAAACATAACCTAAACACATGCCCACAAAGGGCTTATAAAAATCATCTTTCTTTAGACATATGTTGTGCAATGAGTCACAGATAGCAACACTGCTGCACATGTATATCCAATAAGATTTAACTCATCTTATCTTATGACAAAATGAAGTCTAATCTCTGTCATGTCCTATTGATCTTGCCATGGCTTTTGCAAATGTGTGAAGTATCACTGAATGTCACCATGCAAATCTGAAATAAAGTAAAATTAACACCTTTATTCTAACTGCTTTTGTGGCTTAGTATGCTCAGGAAGTGATTTGTACTTTGTCAGTGTGCAGGGTGAGTGGTTTGAATAACCTGGGGGTTGTATGCTGTTTTACAATGTGTAGTTTGCAGTATGCAAGTGTGTTACATTTCCCTGATATCTTCAGTACCCCCCCCAAATGTACTTGTGTAAATAATATCATTAGAAAAGCCATGGGTTTCAAATCCCTTGAGACCTAGCTTTCTTTTTTTGCTATCAGTCTGCGAATGTACTGCATTTCCATACGTGTATTTTATGACCCTTTTTAAATTGACTGCTTTAATGGCTTCCACTACCAATACAATGCTACAGAGAATATTACTGGGGAAAAACAAGGGGTCATATTGTTGAGGCCCATCTTTCTTTTGTTGCTATCAACCAACAGATGTGCTTCTTTTCCTTGATATGTACATTTTATGACCTCTTTTAGTCTGACTGCTTCTGTGGCTCCCCTTACTAATGCAGTGGTATAGAAAATAGCACTAGGAAAGGTATGGGGTCATATCTTTTGTAAACTAACTTTATTTTCTTTTTATCAGTCTGCAAGTCTGATTGTTTTTTTTGGGGGGGGGGTTCCCCTTGCTAATGCATTGAAATAGAGAACACTGCTAAGAAAGGCACAGGGTCAAATCCCTTGAGGTTTCTCTTTATTTTTTGCTGTCAGTCTACAAATGTGCTACATTTCCCTGCTATGTGTATTTTATGACCCCTTTTAGTTTGACGGCTTCTGTGGTTCCCCTTAGTAATGCACTGATATATAAAATATCACTAGGAAAGGCATGACTCAAATCCCTTGAGACCTGTTTTCCTTTTCTTACTGTCAGTCTGAAAATCTGCTACATTTCTCTGATATTTGAGTTTTATGACCTATTTTTATTACTCTGATTGATTTTGTGGTTCCCCTTGCTAATGCAGTGGAATAGAGAATATCGATAGGAATGGTATGGGCTGAAATCCCTTCAGGCTTATCTTTCTTTTCTTGTTATCATTTGCAAATGTGCTACATTTTCCTGATATGTTTTTTATGAACCATTTTATTCTGATTGCTTTTGTGGCTCCCCTTACTTGGGAATTGAAGATATACTGGTATATGGACTGATTTGATGGGTCAATTCACCCGATGGTATCATAGTTTCCTTTTTTTAATGACATTCTTATTACAGCACAGGTCCATTTCTCACAATCTGGTGTTGTCATGACTGGTGCAAGCTGGTAAATTATCATGTTACTTTACTGTATTTCTCTCCTGTCTATGTTTCACATTATTATACATTTAAGTATTGTCCTACAACCTTCTCCACTGGTTTCTGTAGTCCTTCTTTAGTGGGCAGCTCCTTTTGCACTATTCTCTCTGTCTCTGTTGTTTCTTTTGTTATAGAGACACCTCTAATCCATCCTTAGCTATCCCGGTCATTTTCCCTTTCCTGGAGCATATCTCTGCATATATATTTTGCTGTACAATTACATCAACATTGTCAATATCATTTTCCCATCTGTGAGTGTGGACATGCAATGATTACTAGAGGTGCTTAAGCACATTCACTGATTACTTCAGCTGATTGCACTTTAATGTGAGGATTGATTGATTTAACACAATCTATTTGCAGGTCTGTGCTATGGTCATAACAAAGAGCTGCTTTTCATGCATGATGACCTGGATGGGTGCTTAGGAAATAAGTATTGTGGCTACAATATAAGTAGACCTGATTTGGCAGTGATTCCAGATGTGGCATTTCCAAATCTTTGGAAATGTCTCTGTTTCTCTCTCTATATATATCTCTAAAGTATACATTGAAGCACAAATGTAGAATCTCATTTCTAGTCCTAAAAAATGAATTATTGTTGTTAATCCAGGAACAATAACAGTCAGAGATTCTTAAGAATGCCATGAGTTTAACAACAAATTTGGAGAATATATGCTAAGTGCAAGGCTGCTGTACCCGAGAGAATGCCCCCCAACTCTGAGATACGATGTCCTTGGAGTTAGTATATACAGCTAACTTGACTACTGGGGGTGGAAGGGGCTTTCCCTACTACAGTTTTTTTTTAAATATTTAACAGCGAGTTTCAAAATTCCCTTTTCTGAAGTTGAAATTGTACTTTATTTTTTACATATTCAAGGCTCAGTGAATGTGCTATCACAGGCAGAATAGAAAAGGTTTAAAAACAAATCATTGGAAGAAACAGACCAGGATCCACAAACGGTCTTTATTGACCGCTTTCGTTTTCTAAAATAAAAAACTTCATCAGAATAAGGCAAATACAAAGAATCAACAACTGACCCAACTTATATAACACTCAAACACACAGGTGTAAATTGTCAATCCACTTAAAGGTATAAGCCTCTAAAACAATAAGTTGGGTCAGTTGTTGATTCTTTGTATTTGCCTTATTCTGATGAAGTTTTTTATTTTAGAAAATGAAAGTGCTCAATAAAGACCATTTGTGGATCCTGGTCTGTTTCTTCCAATACTTTTTTACTCAGTTTGCTGTTCTGTTTATCTGTTTTTTAAAAACAAACCAGTTGTACCTCGGTCTAAAGACTTCAGCCATTTTCAAATTCGTGAAACAATCTGTTCTAATGGCTATAAGGTTTCACATAATCATGTCTGCTTACTAAATGACCTCCATGTTTCTTACCATACCATAATGATCACTACTGTAATGTCTGTCAAAGATTCACACATTCCTTACTTTTCAAGCTCACAGCTCTACTACATCTCCTCAGCCCTCTTCTTTTTACTCTAACTTTAATCCCACAATTTACTCGTCATTATCATAATGTCTTACTCCTTCTCCTCCTCACTCCTTTCCTTTAATTCTTGTAATCACCTTGCACATTCATAAATCGTCATTGTCTTTTAATTTATTGCATGGAATTCCAGTTTGTAATTGTTTTTGCTGACTGTACTATTAACCTCTCTTTGTAAGATAATTTCTTTGGTCCCCTAGGACCCTCTGAAAATGGAATCTGACCAGTATAGCCAACCCAGTCATCAAAGTATAAACAAATCAAATAAATTCAAAAATAAACATATAATTTGTTGAATACTGTCAAAAAGTTACATTCACTAAATTGAAGGCAAGTTTATTAGCATGAAGGTTTCAATATTTCCCCATACTTCAGTGTAATTCTGGAAAACACTTTTCATAAGCAAAAGTAATAAAAACTGACATCTTGCTCCAAAGACACTTTTGTTGAAGTAAAGGCAAAATATAAAAGTTGGTTGGAAGAAGTAAATTTAGACTGGATTGGAAAACAACAGTTTTCACTTTCATGGCATGGTCTAAAACTACTGTGTTTATATTTCTAATCAAAATACTGAAAATTCATGATTTTGTGATTTGTAATATGTTTACAGTTGATATTTTTCAGTAAACATATCTAATCACATAACTTTCAAGCTATGCATTTAACTAAAAATTCCTAGTTTGTCCCTGCAGGTGATGAAGCAACTGAAGCCACCATGTGCAAAGGTGCAAGTCACTGAATCCATTTCAGAAGCTTTTATTTATGTCAATTTGTGTGCCAGACTTAGGGCTGATAATAAATATTATGGGGTTGGGGTAAACCATCCTGGGTCCATGATGATTGAACGAAAGTTCAATTGTCCGAAACCAAATCACTGAATCCACTTTAGCGAAAGTGCTTTTTGCCAAAAAAGCACTTTCGCTAAAGTCCCCAAGAAACACTAAAAAAAAACAAACACATACAAACACAAAACTCATGTTTACACAGGGGAGCAAGCCCCTCTGCACCCCCCATGTGAGGGGCTGTGCCCCCCACCCCCCTACTTTTATATTCTCACTCCGAGATTGCACTACAGTGGGGAAAAAGGAATATTCCCTTTACCCCACTGTACTATGATCTCAGCAACAGCCATTCTCCCATGATTTCCCTTACCTTTTCGCATACTTGCGTGAAAGTGCTTTTTCGGGGAAAAAAAGCACTTTCGTGCAAGTATGCCCTGCCGTTTCAGTTTCGGAGAAACAGCTGTTCGGCAAACTGTCTGGGACCTACCATCCTAAATACGCTGTACTGTATACTATCATTTTTGTTTTTATCTTACATGTGTTGAGGTATGGTAAGTCACTGGAATAGATCTTGTGACTTCCTGTTTGGATGGGGTTGGACAGTTATTTGATTAGGTTAATTTTATTTAAGTTTATGTTGGTGAGTAGCTTGCTTGCTAGCTGATTGTCTATACATACGTAAGCAGGTCATTTTCCAAACAAAGTAGACAAATATTCAATACTTTCTGAAAATCTAATTTCACAGAACAGCTATAGAAGCACCCTTTTGGAGAGAAACACAATAGCAAAGTTTACAATTTGGGATACATTAGACAGTATGCTGAAAATCTGAACTCAGAAGCAGTTGAGACATAATAAAGTCACTTATTGCAGTGCTCTGTGACTCAGCTGACAGTCCATAACAGAAATGTATTGCAGAGTGCTTGTCTTTCCCAGGCATTGTATATAATTTTCCAGTTCAGCAAAGGAGATGGCTGAAGCACCACTGAGAAGTACACTTGGGAAGCCAATGGAGTGGTGGATGCACAGTTGGATACATAAGGCAACTGATTAAATGTCAGGAAAATCCTACTAGGACAGCTGAACTTTATTTGGGGTTAGTCAGAGTCTCTTTAATTGATGGCAGGTGTGTACCCAAGAAAACTGAATGTTGTAATTAAATCAAAAGGTGCTTCAACAAAGTATTAGTTTAAGGGTGTGCACACTTATGCAACCAGCTTATTGTATGTTTTTATTTTTTATATTTTTCCCCTAACATATTTGTTTGTTTTTCAATTGAATTGTACAAGTTATAGGTCACATTAAAGGTGGGAAAAGTTTTGAAATGATTTGTTGTGGTCTTATTTTTTTACAGTGGCAGCTGGTGGCTTCAAATCAAAGGGGGGCTGCAGGAGACAGATGAATGGGTGGGGCCAACAGAAAGGGATGTGTCAACTAGAAAGGGGTGGAACAATGGTCAAAATCACAAAAACTGGGACTTTTATTAAATACGCTGCCCTGGGTGCCAAATCATCATTATGAGAGTCCAATCAAGACAAAATGAAGTGTAGAAGAAAAAAAATATTTCAATGCATTTGCTACATGACAGCTTACTTAATATCTAGAGGGAAGCAAAAAGGTTGTGAGGCATGAAAAATAAATTACTTTTTAAATACATTACGGGAATGCCAGTCAAAATCAAGTATAAGAAAACAAGTAGCACTCAACTCAAACCACTTCTCCTTGCACTGCAGTTCTAGTTATAATTTATATTCAGCTTTATAAAAGTACCAAGTAACATGCTGAAAGTAGCAATCTCTGTGATACCCCCAGTTGTAAAAATGTTTCTTATCCAAAAAAGACCTGCTGCCTGACAGGAACTATCTACTTGTTTCATGGGGAAGACATGATCGAAGGAAAAAATGAACAGTAAACAAGAAACAAGCTCAAGATAAATTGCTTAAAGAATTACTGCACAGGTTATGGACCACACATGATAGATTGGCAGTCTGTTTATTTTATGGGTAAAGCCTGCAAAGATGACTGCAAGTCTCCAACAAATGTAACGAGCTTCTGAAAATACTGTAAGCCTGTCCTTTCTCACAAATACTGTCATATGCATTTCAATACCTAAGGCTTATACGTTATCTAATTATGTAAAAATTCTCTGCATGGCAACAACAAAAACGCTTTCAGTGTTGGAAATTCTTTAACAGTATGCTTATTAGAGCTTACTTGCATCTTACAATCTCAGACAAGCTTACCTGATGGTCATTAAAGCATTGCTACTTAAACACAGAGCAACAGGCATTGCAGCACCATGCATTTTCGGAATAATAAGAAGCATAAATCAATAGTATAAAATATGACAGAAAACCAGAACATTTTGCAAAATCAAGGACAGATGAAAAGCCACTGTAGTACTTGTGTCTACCTTGGATTGGGGACACTCTGCATACTAACACTGCATAACTGCTCCTCGCCTTGCTTGGACACATCCAGAGTCACTACATGGGGGAGTGGGATGCAACAACTATGTCACAATTTGAAATGTCTCTGGCTGACTGTGATGGCCCTGACACATTTGCCATACCTCTCAACCTCAGAGCAAGAAATCTGGACAAAGCCATAAATAGAAGTGGGACAAAGGCCCAAAAATAAGGACAATTTCTAAATATCACTCTTATAAACTTAGAAAGATAATAGAATAGTAGGATTTGCATTAGTATGAATTTTCTGAAGGGTATGAAGTCTGAAACTCAATGTCAGTTATTATTTAGTGACTTCATTCCTAAAGGATTTGCCAGAAAATCAAAATTTTTAAGAGGAACAAACCAAAAATAAGAAGCAAAAATCTATTCATTCTGTGAAAATCTGGACAGTTGAGAAGTATAGTTCAGCCGGGGCTGTCTTTGAGTTTGCCACCCTTCCTCCTCACAAAATCATGGTCGAATGGGGCCTCCCCCTACAGCCATTCCAATGTCCCATTACTTGGCTATTTTGCCCCATTTACCATAAACACTGTAATGTGCATACTGCTTTACTTCTGCGAGGATTTGGATTTCATTTAAAAGTTTTATTTTACATTTTACAGCACAAACACTAATAGACAGCTGATAAAGAAGGCAATGCAGTCTCACAATGAAAATAGACTTAAAAACTTCTCTGCCCTTGAAACTCACATTAATTGAAATAGCACTGAAACCCACATTCAAAGAAAATATATTTGGACAGTGGCAGATAAAGATTAACTTTGGGCGGTTTTCAAATTATAGGCCCCTTGCACAGGAAACATATATGTGTTCTTTGCTTCACATTCCTGATTGTATTAAATTTTATTCCTTGTATAATACAGTACAGGTGTTAGACGGCATTTTAAATTTATTGTTTTGAACATTTTTCCAGCAAACAATGAAACAAAATGCTTGCACCAATAATGACAAAGCTGCCCAGTTCAGAACATTTCCATTATAAAAGTCTCCTCAAACTTCTACAGTCCACCAGTATCAGTAAATATGCACAATCTCTGCAGAAGTAAAAGTCATCTAAATAATTCCACATTAAAGAGATCTGTAGCTAATGAAGAGGCTGCTGCTAGCAAACAACTTTATATTTCATTGTTTCATCTACAAATAAAGTGCCTGCTGCCCTTGAGGAATAAACTGCCTATGTTACATTAAAAAAATGATAAACTAGTAATATTGCAATAGGGAATGGATAGCAAACTGATAACAGGTTCATAGTTACTAGGTATATCCACCAGAGAGGACATTCTCAGGACTGCAGCATCCACCCCCTTTAAAAGTACAACACAGTACAGTATCAGCATTCCATCTACAAACTGTGAGAGTAGAACCCACAACCTTCTGCATCAAAATACCTGTTGTGCTATTAACAATGCAAGCAGACTCAGCATAAGCAGCACTAAACTTCTCTTCCTCTGAAGCTTTCAGCTCCTTGTAAAATCCACTTGACACTCAAGTGTATCTCTCAACTTTGCAGCACAAGAAATCTGAAAAAAAGCCAACATTTATTGGGGGGGGGGACAAAAGCCCAAAAACCAGGGACACATTTTAAACATTGCTTGTATAATCTTGGAAAGTTGCTAGAATAAAATGCGGTGTTACCACCATGCATTTCACTGCCAAGTCTTGAACCCAGAACCATGTGCACTACAGTCAGAGCAACATACCGCTATGCCAAATCAGCTGTTTATTAAATGACAGCGAGACTGAAACTTAAATAGCTATCATTTAATGAATTCAGTTCTCACCATAGGTCTCAACGTCTTAGCACAAAACACCTGGATAAAGCCAATAATGGGGGAATACAGCCCCCAAACATATTCAGCGAAGTCAGTTCTCACCATAGCTCTCAACCTCTTAGCACAAACAACCTGGACAAAGCCAATAATGGAGGAATATAGCCCCAAAAATAGGGACAAATTTCAAATGCTGATTTTATAAACTTAGAAAATTGCTAGAATAAAAGGTGTTACGTTACCATGTACTTTCTGAAGAATATGAAGTCTGAAATTCAAATTCCTGTCATTATTTAGTGATTTCAAATTCCAGAAAACCACAGATTTTATGAGGAACATAACAAAAATATGAGGCAAAAATCTGAATAGTTTTCACAAGTGGTGGTGGGTAGGGAATTCAGACTCTTGCTACCTGCACACAAGGTACAGGGTTTGAGCCTGAGTTATTCTCTAGCCACCAGGTATATTTCCTGAGTTTCTCTCTAGCCACCAGGTATATTTAACTGGGGAATTTCACACATACACACACACACACACACACACACACACACACACACACACACACACACACACACACACACACACACACACGCTACCGGGGATTGGAGTCTGTTCCTGCAGCAGCTTCAAGTCCTAGCTGTTTGAAAATACAAGTCCTTCCCGTGTAGCTTCCAATTCCCAGCCTATTCCCT
>NC_056731.1:1497065493-1497092993 GCF_019279795.1 Protopterus annectens | reverse complement strand
ACAGATTGTCAAAATCCATATGGTCAACACCATATGATTAACAATTCGGTCAGTCAAAAAATAAATCCAAACGCAAACACTTGCATATAACAGAAACAATGCTTTTGTAGGAGGGCAAGCCCCCTGCACCCCCACAACTCCTGCTAATTATATATACCAACTCTGAGATCACAGTATAGTGGGGGCAAGGGAAAATTTCCTGATCCCTACTGTAAGCTGATCTCAGCCAAAATGGTTTGATGGACTGAATTGTCATTCCTGTGGTCTTAACCATATGGGTTTCAACAGTCTGTCTGTTTGATCTTTTGACATAGACCCAGAACACTCTATACAAAATTGTAAAATAAGTCTACTGAAATATATCAAAGCAGCCCAAAAGATGTGCGCCACACACACAAAAGTAAGAAATAAATCTTAAAAACGAAATGGCAGTAAATGTAATAAAGTAATGTGAATCAAGGTCAGTGTGTAATCCTGCATCACAGAACTCTGAAACCAAAGGATTTCAGTGGGATTACAGTTCTAACAATTTAAGTGACAGAACATGTGTTGAAACATTGACCTTGAGAGAAGTGTGTGTGTGTGTGTGTGTGTGTGTGTGTGTCTTGGGGAGATTTGAAAACATAACTATAATGACAGTGATGAGCAGAAGTTGGATGCTATGTATTTCATTGTTATGTTTACAGGTTCACGGGCAAATATTAGGCCATCCATCTACAGACTATTACAAGCCCAGCCAATAACTAGAGGTCAGAATAAAACCCTGTACCATGTATTTCTGAGGTAAAGACCTTAACCTTTGTGCCAATCCCTCTTCTAAGGGAGAGATGCCATATTAGTTTTATTGCTTTCTAAGACACAGTTAATGGTGATGTTTTCATTGATAAAGCTCAAGTTAAACTTAACTGTTATACATATTGTATTTGGCAGGGAGAGGTGTCAAATGATTTCAAATATGAAATATCTCCAAGCAATACATCTTTACAGGAAGGAAGTAATTCATATTTTACTCAGGGTAGGGAGAATTATTTGGTCACCCACAGTCTTTCCAGGGTGTATTGATGTGTTGCTATTATACAGTGGCATTATGAAAAAAAGAAAAGTTTTACTTTTTTAATAAATCCATTAAATAATGCTCTCTCAGTTCTTTTTGTACTAACTAACATAGCTATGAAGTTGTATGTAAACTGTACACCTAACCCATATCTGTTTTCCTCAAATGAAACTGTGTGATCTCTACCTTCAGGTTTAAAGAATTTGTTAACTATGCATGATATTGAATGCATTTATGAGTAACTATTCTACATAAGATCTTTAATAGTAACTATCATTTGTATCTAAATTGTATAATGCATCTTGGAGCTTTTCTGCCCGGGCCTCCACTGAAAATGGATTAATTCGGCACAGTGGACTTCCCGGTAATCAAATTACAAATAAATAAATAAATAAATCACATATGTGCATGCCCCTGTGTATGTGCTCGATCATACTGAGGTGTGGTGGCTTGATTCTGCCCTTCTGCTTACCCCTGCCTTAGCTGATTGCTATAAATCATTAGCAGAGAAGAGGCAACCGCTTATGTTTAAATCACACCAGTGTCTGCGTTTTTCTTTTCCTATCACTGGAGTGAAATGATATAAACATTAGGCATTTCTGGAGTATTTGTGAGGGTCTTGGGGTTGGTAATAGTTTTCAGTCACAGGAGAGGAGAAGAGTATCACTAGAAAAAAAAAAACTTTTATTTCATTCAGCTAGGTTTAGTCTGTCATGTGTGTGATTTACTGATTGGTAATTCTGGAATTGTTCCACTTGTTTTATTGGCAGTGCTGGTGATTGATGGACAATATTACCAACCAGATGACTGATGTTTCAGTTAGAAAATAAGAAAGCAGAGTTGGTGTGGACACAGGTTTAGTTTACTTCATTAGTAACTACAGGCAAGTATCTGTCAGGTTCTGGGGAACAGAGGCTGTAGGAAATGAGATTGTAATGCCAATGTGGGTGCCACTAAAGCCTTACTCTAAACCTAGATGCCACACTATACAGTCCAGCATGCAGCATGCCAGTAGAGTCTAAGATAGGAATGACCTTTGCTAAATTCCAGGGCTGTATACAGTGGAAATTCTAGGGAATGCCTTAATATATGAGCTACAAGCTTATTAAAGACATCATCTGGCAGTTTTGATAATCTGGATTGCAGGACTCTGAAGAAGCCGGTTTAACTGGTGAAAGCGCTTAGTCCAAGTTTGTTTGCTGAATTTTGCTGAATCTTGTTGCTGTTTTATGGTGAATAAATTCAACTTTTATTTCATCCATGGTTTATGGTGGAATTTGTGCCTACACAGCTCCGAGGTTTGGTTGGTACCTTTATTGCCATTTATTTGAACGCTGTGGTCGACATTCTTTGTTTTTCCTTGTGGATTCCTGCATTGGGACCAAACTCTCTTTTTTTGACTGGATTGCAGGTTATACCCTCAATGCTTTGTATGTTGGTGTGTTGAATAGCTGAAGAGTAGTGTCTTACTATGGAAATGTGTTGCTTTTTGAAAAAGAGGTGAAGAATATATGGCTCAGATCCTGATGCTACATAATTAGTTGAAATTCAGACTGTCAGAGCACTGTGCCTGTCGTCTTCAAATCAGTCTGGGAAGATCATTGAAAGAACTGATACATATAGACACCATTTCCTGACTTGGAGAACCATTGGTAAGAACCTCCTGATTATCTACCCCAGTCTCTTTGCATAGCTAAATGTTCTGCAGGGCTGTTTTTGGTTTTGTAGGGGGATTTAATCCTTGCACTGATTTCTGAGCAAACAGTGAATTTGTTTTTTATGTAGAGATTCCATTTTTCAAGCTACATGCAGTAACTTAACTTTGTATTTTAGCGTCTTGGAGGATTATTCATACCATTTCCTCCGATGTTCTCCTTATTAGTGTATCTTTCTTGTACCAAGCATTCCTCAACACAGAGCTGAATATGGGTGCAGTTTTCAAGTTTTCTTGTGACCACTCAGCTAGTTAGTGTGGGTGGAATATTTTATGGTGGTTATCTTAGAATGTGATGCCACTTGCTTAAGACCTCTGACCTTTAGCATAGAAGAATATTTTCTTTCTTTGCCCATCCAGTTTTGATTAGGTTTCTCATGAATTAAGTTATCCAGATTTCATTAAAAAAAAAAAAAATCATTCCAGTTTTCAGGATGCGTTTTGAGGCCTAGTGCACTGTGAATAAGAGTCGCATCCACATCAAAACAGGAGTTTCTGTGAGTTCACAAACATGGCCTTAATGTCAGCAGCCTGATCATACCTTTGTTGATGAAGATGCTTCTCACCATATGCTATGAGTCTTAAGCATTCTCAGCCTGATTAGTAATACTGTTACAGTAACTGTTAGATATTTATTTTAATGGCAGCCATTATGAGAGTAGAGAAGCACTATAATATGCATAGTTACAGCTTTATTTTTCATGTGACATGTTGCAGTATTTGGGTCTATACCAGTTTAGCAAAAACTTACTTTGTTGAATGCCTATTCATCTACCCCTATTCATCTACCCCTTTTCATCAAACCATTAAATCAGAGAAACATTTTACCAGGGAAAACTGTAGATGGGAATTTGTTTTTTATTTAAGGTGGTGGTACAACAATAGTGGGTTCAGTGACGTCAGGGGTGCTTACTGTTCCATGAATTTTTTTTTCTGGAGAAAATAGTTTGTGCAGTAAATGTGCTTTTCATCACTCCCAACCAGTCAAACCTGCAGCACTGAAAGGATTAAAAACAATGACCTTAAGTCTTAGCTACACTGATGTCATACAACCTCAAGGCAATTTTTTTTGAGTCAGAGACAGCTCCATCGTGGAAAAGGAGAAAGCCTGACTATCCTGCAGGTGCCTGAGTTTGATTAGCAGCTCATGTGTCTGTAGGAGTGGACCAGGGAGGATGGCAGTATGGTGCTTGCCTAATCTAGGGGAGGGAGATGGCTCTGGATCAGCAGATGGGTGACACCTAGCAAGAGCACTAGGTGGTCCTTTAGTGGATTTCTGAGCTAGGGGAGCCCAAGCCATCATAGCATGCCAACGCATTAGGAAGCTGAAGGGAACATGGTGGTTTAAGGCCTATCTACCATAGACAGGCAACAATTATAGACTAGGAGGTGCTTCTATGGAGTGATGGTAAGCCACTCTCCAGGAGCAGCAAGCTGACCCTGTCCTTGACTTCTGACTCTCGCTGGGGGAATCAGGATTCAAAGGTAGAAACAAATTGGCTCTTGGGCTCATGGCAAGCCTGGAATACTCAGTTCTGGTTCTAATGGAGTGAATGAGCAAATAGGAAGAAGGCAGAGGAACCATCAGGAAAGTCACTGGAGGGAAGATGAAAAAAAAATAACTTTACTGTGTAGGGCAAGTTTGTGGAATGGCCTTGACTGGTCAAGACCTAATGAAAATGTTTTACTGTACAACCAGAAGCCTTTCTGGAGACCCCAGTACACACAGTTAAAACAGGTTATAGAACAATAGTTGACCAGCTTTAGTCTGACACAGTGTTCACCTGCACATTTTTGTAGTTCTCATCTACTCATTGATATATTACAACATACTGTTCATAAAAATATAGAACTAGATTAACAAAATAGCCATTCTCAATGTGATGCAACATCTGAGATGTTGATTTATTTCAAGACCTTAGATTTTGAATGATCCTGCTGAAAATAATGTTGGTTATTCATCAAATTTTTTCACTTATGCCTCATCCTCCAGAACTAATTCCTGTGTAAGCATGTTTTAATTTTTGAAAACTATTTCCAGTGTGTGTGTGTGTGTGTGTGTGTGTGTGTGTGTGTGTGTGTGTGTGTGTGTGTGTGTGTGTGTGTCTTTTAGTTGCAATATGCAGGTGGTATTTTGCTTGAAATGGGTCCCTTCCTAGAGAAGTGACACAGTCTGCCCATTTTAATTTTATTTATTGTAATATGAGCCTTCCCATGTATGTGCATGTGTAAGTGTGTGTACGTGCACACTTTTCTCCATTATATTCCCTACAGCTAGCTTTGTGAGTAATTTCTTACATATTAGCACAAGTCATACCAGCTTCACTGTCAGGCTAGCATCATGACTAAAATGAATTCCTCTATGGAAGGAAAGGGTGCAGTAAGTTATCTTACATTTGACAGATATGTGTTTTTCCTTTTGCTGCTAAGCTATGGGGCCCAGTTCCAAAAGACTTCCACTCAGTATAATGACCACTTACACTGAAAACAGAGTGAGAGCAAGTGTCTTGGAATCTGGTCTCCATAGTATGCTTGTTTAGAGATATGCCCTAACCCGAGGTAAATCAGTTACACTGGGAGTACGTTTTTTAGAATCAGGGCAAACTTATACTGAGAGCAACTATTTTGGAATTTAACCCCTAGTTTGTACTTGCTGTGATCTTTTGTAGTCTTCAGATTGTAGCTCAGGGTCTATATTATATATTTGAAGCTTCAAAATTTTGAACCTCATATGTTCAACAACATATGACTGAAACTTGAAACCTCGTATATATAATAAAACAGCAAAAAAAAACCAAAACAACTTACCATAATGCTCTGAGCAGTGGGGCAAGCCCCCCCTGCACCTCCCACACACCCCTACTTAAATGACCGCACTTCAGTGCATAAAAGGGAAATTTTCTCATTCTGCATGTACGGAGCCATTGCCTTTCACCTTCAAACTTTTCAAAGATTGATCATATGGTGTTGACCATATGACATTTGAATTTTTAAATGTTCGGCAATTTAATAGGGACCAGTGGCTCCGACTTAAAGGCAGTTTTGCAAGGGACATGGATTTCTCTTGTTTCTCTCGGTTATTTCAAGTAGTATGTAGACAATTTCATTTTTGCACTGTCTGTAGTTTTTTATTTTAATTGAAAGAATAAAATAATGCATTTATTCTGTTAAAAGGGATGACACTGTGGAACCTTTTCAAAGTAGAAAGCTGTGTATCACCTTTATGGAAATGCATTAATATTAAGCCGTTCCTTAGTGTTCATTTATTTATCTCTACTGATTTGGAGATGATTATTTTTCAGTTTTTATCTTACATCAAGGATTTTCACACAAAGCATTATTGACTAGTGGGCTCTGCCTTGACTTGTTCTTCACCAGAGTCCATTTAACAATATCTGCATTTCAATGTCCAGATATAGTTGTGATTCCTTTAAGCCACTGCACAGTCCATCAGATATAAGGCAGATTTTGAAGGCCCAGTGATGGGTCAGTGTTAGATGTGTGCAACATATTCATACTTGTTAACTAAACTGTTTGTTTGATGAGTCTTTATGGTGCTGTGCCCTCTCTTCCTCAGCAGCACTCCTGTGTACTACCTCTGTGAGTGAATTTGAGGTTAAGAATTTACTAGTAGATTTCAACATGGCTTCTGGATCTAAGTGGATGAGAGTGTCTCACTCTCAAGAAAAAAAATACTACCAACTATCTGCTCTGTAATTACACATATAACATTTTGAAATATAATCTATAAAATAGTTGGTTTCAAGATGTTTAAAACAATAATTTGTTGCCTTGGAGACAAATGTATAATTCATGCATGTTTTGCTATAATGCACCTTGCATTTTTTGCATTCAAATCGAATAAATAAATGTGCCAATGATTCATCCTTTGGCAGCTGTAATACAGGTCATATTATACTCCTTGTGGACTCCCAGGCCAGTGATATGTGTAATGTGCATGCATAAATGTTTTATGAATGGTGCACTTAACACTAAAAAAAACTGTGCCATTACATTTTCTGCATTTTCTGTTTTCACTGTGATCAAACATACATGCAGAATTTTTGGGCAGTATAAATAGAGTGAGGAATGAAGGATATTAACTACTGCCTTCTTACTTTGTGGCATTCACTCCTTTATTTCAGAAGGTGGGCTACTTGGAGTCATTTCTGCAATTTTCAGTGAGGCAGGATATGTACCTTCTGTAGTAGAAAAAAGTCTAAATCATAATGTACTGTTTTATTAAATATCTAAATCATCTGATTATATCATTTATTTAGTTAGTTATTTATTTTTAATTACTAATAATGTAATACTAGCAAACTTTGCATCAGTATGTCCAACAAGTGATTTATCTAATATATGTATTTAGGTCCTACTGAAAGTTAAAAAAAAAAAAAAAAATATATATATATATATATATATATATATATATATATATATATATATATATATATATATATATATCCCCAATTTCCATTGCTTGTGTAATCATGCTTATACTTCATAGTATGTATATAATAGATGTTTCTGATTTTCTGATTCCTGAATATTTAAAAAAAAGATGCTCAGATTATACTAGTGTGACAGGATGTTTGTGTGTCGGGGTGTGTTTTTAATGATCAACAAAGTTATTCCTTGTGGTCATCAGTTATTTCATTATATTTACGTTAAATGACATATTTTAATAGACTGTTTTCCTGTAAGTCTCCCAAGATACCCATTAAAATTGGGGGCATGTTTATACAAGTTTTTTTTTTTTGCTTCAGTAAGCACAGATCTGATTTTGACCATCTAGTTCAAAGCAGACGCTGTCAGAGAACAGGGATTTGTGTTCCATTTTCCAGTGTTCTCAAGGATTGCCTGAGGGCTAAAATGTCTATACTGCTATTGTAACACATTTGTTTGTTAGAAACAAAGAAAAGACCACTTGACCAGTTTACAAAATGTTTACTATATGGCAAGTCCATTAAAATTGAGTACATGAAGTAAGGAAGCACAATTCATATATATTTTGCAGGCATAATTCATTTAGTATTGCATTATGTATCTCTGTCATTATGAAAGGGGGGCAGTATGAATTCAGCCTGGGAGCTAGTTGTCAAGTGATAGGAAAGGACACTAAAGACAGCAGAACAAATGGAAAATAAATGTTCTCATGTCCAATTCAGTTTCCACAGAAAATAGGTGTCAGACCTTTATGGTAACACCCCTGCTTGTTTTCAACCAATTAATCTAGTTGCCAATGTATAGCAATGGATTTCTGGCAATATATTTCCTCATCATGCTGTCAACATGAGAGAATGGGAAAAAATGCACGTGAAATAATTAGAGAGAGAAAGAATTGTTTTATAACTGGAATTATCTTAAAAGTTGCAAAGTGCTTAGACAATGGCATTTCCTGGTTAAATCCCCTTTTCCCTTTTGTTTGTTGGCCTCTGAAAAATATCTAATCACCTCTTATTTCTTCTTGTTTTTCTGATAATGCACAATTTTCCCATACTGTAATCACATCTGCCATTTTTCACAAATATCATCCCATGCCAGGGCATATTTGACTCTATAGTTCCCTACTGGAAGTTTTTTTTTTTTATTTCAAAATTTTCTGCTAAGTTTGACAATCTTCATTTAGACTGATAAATCAAACAGGCTACAAGGAAGAAGTGTGAATAATTACAACATATGTTTTAAACAGAAGAACACAAAGCTTGCAACAAAAATTACACACCTCTAGTGTATCTGCTGCTGTGTCAACAGTCACTTCAAAGCTAAATACCCCTTTCCCTGTTATAGCAGACTCAGTATCCTGCAGCATCTAACAGCCACCATTCTGTCTAGTGAATAGGAGTTTGAGAATGCTGAACATTTACCAACCGCAGATTCTTTTACTACCCAGTATGTTCCAACGTTGAGGTACCCTTCTCCACCAACTTTCTAAACTAAACTGTGCTATATGTCTGCCATACAAATCCTTGAAAAACTAGCTAATCGAATGACCAGAAAATGTAGGTAGATCTGTGATTCACTGCTGGTGTCTCCTTCCGCCTAACTTCCCAAAGTGACAAATCCTAGAAAATGTATGTATCAATCTGCTATAATTGGAAATTGCAGTAGTATGATTAGTTTCTTCACCCTTAAAGGCTGTTTCTTCCGCTTTTCCATTTATGACATATTATTTATTTCCACAATCACTCCAATCATTTTCTTCTTACACTGTTTTAATATGTCACCCCAACTGATGTTACGTCTAAAAATTATTGTATCTTATCTGTATCTGAACGACCTTACATTTTCCAATACTACATGTTAAATGCCATCTCTCTACCTGTTTTGACGCTATCTCCACATCTGTTTGAATGCCTTTATCTTAAACCTGTGCTGGACATTTTAAGTATTAATGAAACAAGTTTAATATTATTCCTGATACCCATTGTTATATCCAAAAACAAACATAAGTTCCATTATGGATGTTTGTGACACTCCACTTAGTCAGCTTTTACTTTGAGATAATGTACTTCTAACAGTAAGTCTTTTCTCTTGCATTACTTAGCCATTCCTTTGCCATTGTAGTTAACTTATCTCACACCTCTATTCCTTTAGCCTGCCCTTCAGACTTTTAAGTACTATATGCTGAGTAGCTGTTCACTTGCTTTCCAACTCTCTGTTATCTGTTGGCAGCTTCTGATGATGTCATAAGGGGAAACATTACATTGTGCAATACCTCCATAATTGAATGGTGTCACTCTATGCAGGGAACAGATACTGATATTCTATAACATTCTTTATTGAATCTCATAACATATTTTGAGCACAGCCCAAATTTAACTGAAGACTTGGTGAGACAGCAGAGACTGGTCTAAGATATAGATAGAGCAGCATGGCCATGAGATTGTCAGTCTCAGGAGCTCCAGCTGTAGGATGGCCAGTCATCATACCCGCATTCTCCCCATCCAAGACAAAGGACAGGCTGGTGGGGCCACTAACCCACCAGATAATTAAATCTGTTTTTGAATATAGAGCACAGTAAGCCATCCATCCCCACAGGAGTTTGGGGGATGGCTCACACTACACCAATTCATGCATGTGCATGGTACTAGGCTCTGCCTCTGACTACTGAAGCCTGCAATGCATCTCCACCTGTATAAGGAACTCTGTACTGCACATTACCAAATACAGTTTGAGCTTCTGCCTTGCCTAGAAGCTGAGTCATTTTAAGGAACATCTATCATTCGATCAGTGAAACAATGGATCTATAACACAAAGATACTTTACTGTAGGCTATCATTGCGGTCATTCATAAACCAATATTTTTTTCCAAAGAGTGGTTATCCCATGGTGGTCAACTATTTATCAGAGTATTACAAGTGTGTTATTAAACTGTGTGCAAAGGATTATACATTTTAAAAGGAATTTTATACTGTTCCATTTCTCTTTTGTTACTTTTTATTTAAATATTAACACATTTCCTTTTTCATTGATTTATTGTCTGGTTGTATGACTCAGTGATTGATTGATTATAAAGTCTATGTCTCTTTATGTGCTAAAACCTGTTGCAGGCTACAAAAGAATGCTTATTTACTATAGTCTGTTTATCCATCCTATTGCATCATAGACAAATGCAGGACCACATTACTCACAGTCAGGAAGCACCTGCAGGTGCTTAGTATATAGGAAAAGCATACACAAGTTTATTACACCTAATGAGGAAACTAAAGTCAAAACTACATATTTTAGAATCAGAAATCCCACTTTACATGATAAGAGCATAATTACTGCAAAAAATGGTAAACAATACACATTTGTACTTGATTGTTAATATTGAGTGCCTGCCTGTGCAGAAACCTAGGCTCAGTACCTAACACTTTAAAAAAAGGTTCATCATTTCCCCTTTCAACCTTCCAAGTCTCTTAAAGGATATTCTTAATAGTAGATGTGTCTACTGTGTAAGTGATCTGGATACTGTTAACACAACTAGTAGAATACATGCCACCAGAACTACATAAAATACTATGTACTGATCTCAAAATAAGTAGATATTTAATTGTCCTTTCCCACAGAACTTCATGTGATAGGTTGTGCAAAATCAGCTTTATAACTGCTATCCAAAAATGTTAATTTAATAAGGAAAAATCTTTCAAAAATTGGTGATCATCAGAAGTCAGTCTGGATAACCTGACAGTTTGTCCTTAAAATGATTTTCGTCTTAAGAGATCTAGGATGAACACTCCTAGAATGTAACTGTGCATTTACAAATGTTGGTGTCCTAGAAACAACAGGGGAAAAAAGAAATAAAAGCAAAGGAAAGAAAAAAACAACTCCAGGTGTAAAAGTGCCAAGAATCTCCAAAAGATTCACTTTGTGATCAAAAATGATGAAAGTAAATTACAACAAATCAGTAGTGGCATTTTTATTAATTTATTAACCAGACATAAGTGCCCCTTTTCAGAGCAATGCAGGAGCACAGTCTGGTTAAGTGGTTTGCTCAGAATCATGCAGTAGGCAAATGGATGTGGAAGGAATCAGACATTATAGGGAGCAGCTCATTAACAGCTCAAAGCCTCAATCATCTGCACATACTGCCAGGTATGCTGAGAAATCATCTCTTGTCATTTTTCCAAATAAGGAGTAATTCATCTACATATCATAAGTAGAGTTTCACATTCTCAAATGATAGTCTAGCGTGTAACCAACTTCTTTGCCATTCAGCCATTACAAGTCTGACAGAAACTAGGGTCATGTTGACGTCTATTGCTACACTTTAGAGCTGGTGAAATAACTGGCCCTTAAAATTAAAAAAAAGTGCTGTTATTAAGCACCGTTTAAAAAACACATACATCACCTTGATTTCATCTGGTGAGAAAGGAAAACCAAGAGCTGAAAAGTCACAAAGTCTGAAAGCAGCTCTGAGCTACAAACCTAGCTCTCTTCCATCTTAGTTCAACACATCAAGATTGTTGGTGCACATCAACAATCCTGTGCAAGGACTGAATGCAGAACACAGTTTGGATAGTGCTGCAACTGGCTTGTACAGTTACTTTGAATGGAAGGACTTTTGCAACATTTCTTCATTTTGAATTGCCTTACATGGCCATATGCCAAGGTAATCTGTTGATAAGGCCCAGTGCCTGCTATTGTTGCAACATCAGGTTACAGTGGATAATGCCTCATTGAAAAAAATGTGACTGTTGTCTTAGTACAGCACACAGATGAATGATTTTATAAGGAATGGTTGGTATATCATATGGTTGACATACAAAACATGCACCACAATATGTCAGATAGTCATAATATTGCATACAAAACACACTGACGCTTAGTAAATTGAAAAAGGAAAGAAATGTCCCTTTCTGATGCACTAACTATAACCGGACCACATTCAGTCCCCTGGGTACACATTAGTAATACCTGCTAACGTTAACCATAACCCTGCCCCTAACCATAACAAGCATCTGAATCTAAAAAAGCCCTTCCCATTATACTTCCACTATATAAGATAGCTTGGACACAAACACAGACACACACACACACACACACACACACACACACACACACACACACACACACACACACACACACATAGAAACACACACACTAAATCTATCCTCTCACCTAACACTTACTCTAACACTTACCCACACACATTCACACACACACACACACACACACACACACACACACACACACACACACACACACACACACACACACACACAGAAACACACACACTAAACCTATCCTCTCACCTAACCCTTACTCTAACACTTACCCACACACATTCACACACACACACACACACACACACACACACACACACACACAGAAACACACACACTAAATCTATCCTCTCACCTAACCCTTACTCTAACACTTACCCACACACATTCACACACACACACACACACACACACACACACACACACACACACACACACACACACACACACACACACACACACACACACACACACACACACACACACACACACACACACACACACATATCTGGCATACATCCCACTTACCTTTTTTGACAAAGCAAACATCCTTTGAAATGTGATGTCATTTCAATAAACTGGATGTTTGCACAAACAATTCTGCACTTCCAGCTGTCGAACAAAGTGGTGTTCAACCAAACACAGCAGCACCCAGATGATCACACATAATTATTTATAACAGCTCTATTTAAAGCACTCTTTCTGACTCCAGGTATGTTACAAAGTGCATATCAGACATCTTGGCACAAGCTAACACCAAGATGCCTGATGTACTCTTAGAATCCCACCCTAACTTTTTTTCTGTGTTTTTTCCCAGTTTAGCCAGTAATTTCTTTTTTCCCCCTTTTACCTTTTTCACTAGCAATAAGAAACTATCTCATTTTTACTCACCCCAGCAATGATTTTTCTTTCATATAAACAATTTATTTTCCGTTCCCTTGGATTCAGTGACATTTATGTCACTGTCTCATTATCACTAATTTTAAATATGTTTTCTTTTTATTTAAATGAAGTTCCAGATCCTTACCTGTACTAATTTTTGTAGTTTTTTTCATTGTTTAGGAACATTTTCTTAAGTATTTTAACTGAGTCTGTCCATTTCAGTTATTTGTATGTCATAACTCATAGCTTTCTTTTATTTTCAGCTGGTGTCACTGCTGTCCTGTTAAATTTTGCACTTAACCATTGTTCCATTCTGTTTTTTTTGTCTAATTTTCATTTTACTACATACAATGCTACTTCATATATTCTTGTATCACATTGTAATATTACAGCATCTCTTCTAATATCACATGTTCTTCATTGATATTCTGTCTGCCATTCCAATTGCTTAAGTATGCCGTATGATAAGCAACCACCAAAACGTCCCTTAACCCAAACTAGTAACCCACAGCCAGCACACCCGTCCCATCTCATGCCTTCAAAACATTTCCTACTGATTTTAATAATACTTTATGAATATTTTTAAAATAGCTGAAGTTCCTGTCTTGCAAAATGCACACACACACACACACACACACACACACACATAACTATATATATATATATATATATATATATATATATATATATATAGAGTGAGAGAGAGAGATCTATATATATATATATATATATATATATATATATATATATATATAAAATATATATTTATATATTTATCTAGATAGATATAGCTATATATGTATACATTTGTAGATATCAGGTGCTATATCAATGCAGAAACTGTTTAGGTATTCCTGCAGCTCTGCAGACACCCTGTACTGGTAACAAATTATTAATCATCAGTGAAGAGGAATATTATACAGCTACTGAGCAACAAATGACCACATCATAGTGTATAGTCAGTATAGCTGTTGTAGCACTAAAAATGTTATGTTGGCATACTAGATGGCACATGCTAAAATATTTTTTTTAATATTATAGTTAAATCATTTTACAGTCAATGGGTTCCTTCAAAAAAAGGTGGCCTATAACATCCCCAAAAAGGATCTTCATGTATTAATCAATTTAACTAGTTTAACAAATAAATAAAAATAAACTTACAACAATAGGAGGTGGTGAGGGAGTAATGCCATTTCTAAGGAGAAGCACGGAATCATTGTTATTACTGTTGTTATTGTTGAGCATTCTGAGGAGGTTTCACAGTTTTATGCGATTTTTAGAAATGCACTGACTGTGTCAAGGCATGAGAATTAAATGGGGAATTATAACTATATAATATATATATAACTATAGCAAGCAAATGGTAACTATAGCCATTCAGAGCAAGAGCAGGAGGTGACTGGAAGCCCAGGAAGGGACAAACGGGTAATATGAGATCAGAATGATGGTTTTCTACCGTGTTGTATGTATGCATTTACAGGCTAACCTGCAGGTTTTTGCTGCTCTGGTGGCCAAGCAGCTTAGGTGTGAGAATGTAATGTCACTATGAGTTTCGCTACAATGTACTGTACTGTGCAAGCTGGAGGTCTGCCCTTTTTGGAGTTTTCCCTTTTCTTCACTGTGGCACAACTGTGGAGTTGGCATGTGTTATGGTATAGTATCAAGGGGGCAGGGGGTTTGGCTCCCATGCAAAAAAAAATTCTTGTGTTTTTTTTAGGTTTGTCATCTCACAATTTTCAGTATTTAATTTTTAATAAACATTCCACTGAAAAGAAAGATCCCTGCAGAAACATGTAGATAAATTGCGTTTACGTACGTTCATTTGGCCTCAACTTTCCTTCTGCCTAATGTTATATTTTGATTGTCTTTGTAATTGTCAGATTATCTTTCTTATGTAAAATTCTTACCAGGGCTGACTGTGAAACTGGTCATTTGTGCTGCTTTACCAAAGCTAACAAAATAAATAAATAAATAAATAAATGGGTAAAGGCATAATGGAGGTTAGAAACTTTCATGCTGTTTTTGCCCCCCATCTCCCCATAACTATTAACTACAGCCCTGACTCATTTGTCCAGTACTTCCTGGCATCCATGGACATTGGGCATGGGAGGTGAGAGCTGTGGGCTGTAATGAGAGAGGTTTCACAGTTCAACATGAGCCTGCTTCTTAGAAGAATTGTATGCTTGGTGTTGTCTGCACCACATACTATGGATGCTGAAGTATGTCGAGCACTTAACTTATAAAGCTATATAGATTTTTTTTTATTTATTATTTTATTTCTTTATTTAAAGTGTGTTAACCAAGACAGAGCACTGACCCTGCTAGACCTTTTTCATGCTCGGCTTTGCAGAAATACAGCCAAAGAAGCAATAAACTTTAATCAATATCACTGTAACTGTGGTAATTTAAGAGCAGGCAAGCAGAGAGGTGTAACTCAGGTTAATATATACCATAAACAAACACACTCATAAATGGATGTGATATAAGAATTTACTCAGTAAAATTGATAAAAAGAGTACTTGTTTGCTGTCATAACATTACATAGTATAACATTACTACGGAGAAAATAATATGCAAAATATTTGCAGTATGTACTGTTGCTGGCATGGGATGTGAAACAGAGAAAGGCGTGAGTCAAGGGGAAGAAGTCAAAGGAGGAAGACAGAAAAGAGTGGAAAAAATAAAACAAAAAAGAAACTCAGGACAGGTACAAGGACAAGTAAGTAGCTATCTCTTACGCAGGTTCAGGAGACATGGGTAATACTACAGGAGGTTAGGGATGTGTTTACTGGTAAGCCAGGGTGCTCCCGCTAATGAAGCACCATGTAGACAAAGAGCCTCAGTGGTCAGTCAAACAGGCCTCTTATAGTGTAACCGAATGAGTTAAGTAGACACTGAGAGAGGAACTACAGGAGATGTTAGATCTGGGGTTAATCCAGAAATCCAATAACTTACTTTGTCTTAACAAGCCTTTTGACAAAATATAAGCTAAGAAAAATATATCTTTGTTTTTAATATATCGTGGAAGTATATATTCATGCCACCTAATATGAAATAAATTTAAGTCTAAGAAGCCACCAAAGAAGATGGACTGGAGGGTGTCAGGTGTGTGTGTGTGTGTGTGTGTGTGTGAGGGTGTCAAATGAGGAATTCCAGCAAAATGGTTTAAATTAGGCCCCACAATTGCTAAGTCTGACTCTGCTGTTCAACCTTCCATTCTATAAATGACCCACCACTCTTTGAACTTCATCACCTAAATAATATCAGTGTGGTAAAGCATACACTCAATCTAGAGACCCACGTCTATACTAACACAACACTTAACCAAACATATTCCTCATTTGTGGAAAAGGCTACCCTTACTTATCAAGAAGAGTACTTCTCTACTAACCTTTAAAACCACAACTTTCAAAATGATGAATGGTGGTCCAATAAGAGCTTATGAATTACATAAAATTGACAAAGTCAGATATGCTTTTCCTACAACTGCTGTTTTAGCATTCATGATTGGACCTCCACCCATAATTTGGACACATAGTCTGATATTCTACCAATCTAGTTGTTGTGAAAAAGGGCACTGTAATATTCCAGTTTGCATTGTGAGACAGTAACATTAGCAGTAGATGTTTGAAATGGCTTTGTATTTCCCAGACTCTACCCCCCATTTGTTCCTAGGACTCTTTGTTTTATGCTGCTGCTACTACTCCTGGTATTATATTAGGCCACACATCTGATGCATGCTAATATTCAGCCCTGTTAAGTATGCATTCCACTATCCAGGGAGTATGCTGGTTTATCACATTACCAAAAAATGGTACTAAATGTTCATAGGTTCATAGGTTCATACTAGGCTATCTGCCCTAGGGCATTTATAAGCCTAGCCAGAGTGTGTTTGGCTTTCGCCACCCATTTTAAATGAATTTTGCTATGCCCTTTTTTGAGGTTAGTATACTGTGCCTCTGTCTAACAGTGACACAGAAGTGATACCTGGGGTAAACCTACGATCCCCCATCCACTCATCAAGATTCCTCTTGAAGAGAGTCAATGAGGGACTCTGCCTAACCTGGACTGGGATTTTATTCCAGAGTGAAGGGAGCCTCTGGGTTATGAATCTGTCCCTCCAGCATGTCCTATTTATTTCAGTGCTGAGGTTCAAGTCTCTCGAGCACGTAGCTCGATGGGATTTGGATTTTCTGAGGTGCAGCATGTCCATTAATTCCGGTTTGGACATGGCTTTATACATCAGGCACAGATCGCCTTTGAGCAGGGGGTATGCCACTGAGTAGAGCTGGAGTTTCTTTAACCGGGCAGCATATGGCATCTGTTTGAGCCCTTTGATCCTCTTGGTGAGGTACTTTTGGGGTCTTTCCAGTTGCTGCAGGTGTCTGGTAAGGTACATCCCAAAATGGGCATTGTACTCAATTATGGGCCTGATGAGGGATGAGTAAAGAGGCACGATGACCTCCCCTGATCTAGATGTGAATCCCTTCATGATTAGGTGGGCTATATAAAATGTTTTCCTAACCACTTTGGCCACGTGGTTGTCAAAAGAGAGATTGCTATCAACTTGGGTCCCCAGGTCCCTAATTACTTCTTCCGTACTTAATGGATTACCACTTATGTGGTAATTTGTGGGCACTTTGTTTTTGACAAAGGGGATGACTATACACTTTTTGGCATTTAGCTTGAGGCCATGGCTCTGGCACCAGTTGTCTGTTTCTATGAGGCCCTTTTGGAGGATGCTTGTGTCGGCTGGAGAGTCGATTATGGCACCCAGTTTGCAGTCATCTGCGAACTTGGTCAGCCACAGTCCTTCCGTGTTGGCCTGTACCTCTGAGAAATATATACCGAACAAGAGAGGTCCCAGGACTGAGACTTGTGGGATGCCACTTGTAACTGGTTTGGAGTCTGAAATGGCTCCAGCAATTCTAACCATGTGGGTTCTGTCCTTGAGCCAGTTTGCAACCCATCTAGTGACATAGGGGGTTATATTTAAGCTGGTGAGCTTATCTATAATGCCCGATTTGGTTATTGTATCAAAGGCTTTTGCGAGGTCCAGGTAGGCTGTGTGGACCACCTTCCCCTCGTCAATGGCCTTGGTGACTGTTTCAAAGAAATCGACCAGGTTTATGAGGCAGGGTCTGCCTATAACAAAGCCGAACTGGGTAGGATCCAGTGTCTGTAGGTCCCCAATATCTTTATTTATAAGGTCCATGATGATCCTTTCCATAGCTTTGCAGACCAAGCTAGTCAGGCTTATGGGGCGATAGTTTCCGGGATCCATTGAGGCACCACCTTTGTGGAGAGGGACCACCGTTGCTGTACGCCACTCTTTGGGTACATATCCTGTAGTAAGGCTGAGATTGAACAGTAGTTTTATGTTTGGGTTTAGCTCTTCTTGGAGTTCATGTAGGACACAGCCCGGGACACCGTCTGGTCCCATTGATGCTGTGTTTTTTGCTTTGGAGAGGGCGGCTCTTACCTGAGCATCTGAGATGACAGGGGGGCAGCACTCTGCTGGGATAGATATTTGTCCTTTTGGCTGGGGGGGGGAGTTTGCGCTGAACCTGTCAGCTAGGATGTTGGCAATGTCTGTGGGTTCGGTGTATTTTTTGTTATTTTGGACTAATTCTGAGAATATCTGGGAATTCCCACCCAGGTTCCTAACATAACTAAAGAAAGCCTTGTGATTATCCTTAGTGTCCTGTGCAATTTTTCTCTCGAAGCTGGCCTTAGACGATTTTATGAGTGCCCGTAGTTTTTTGCTAATACTGATCAGAGATGCCTTCCCTTTTTGGGATTTTGCTCTATCATGTAGTAGCTTCCTCCTTCTATTGTATAGTTTGTTTATGGCTGGGGTCCACCAGACAGGACGACTGCCTTTGGAGGATTGGGTCTTGGTTTTATCTGGGATTGCATGATCCATGCATTCCTGAAGGTGTTCATAGAATGCGTTTATAAAGGATTCTGAGGTCTGGACCGTATTTTCCACAGGCCTGGGGGCTTTGAAGGATTACTAGGCATGATGGCTGAGTGACATATCCAATAAGTGAAGTTTTACAATCTTGTGCCTTGTCTCAACCGTGGTCTTCTGCCAGGATGATGTAGTGGATTAGCCTTTGGCTTGGAACAGGTTGAGATAGATCTGTAGGTGGCCAATGTGTGATAGATATATTTTGGCCCTACATGCATATATCATCCCTTCTGCTCATCTGAACTGTACTGTGTGTTTGGTGCAACATGTGTGGTACACCTGGACAGTATGGTCTGAATCCCAGCCACCATTGTATGTGGTCCATCATGCATAACAATGGGATCATGCTTGCCAGACAGAGGCAGTGCTGTTATATACCATTTGGTTGGGAATACATAGGACTGACACATTATAAATTCTGTTTCATAACATCCATTATAGTTTGTTTTGTGATATACCTCTTTGGCTTTTTCAAAATGTCTGAGTGACTTCAGATCCTGGTCTGAACAAGGTCACCATAGTAGCACAGGCTTTGTATAAATTATGTATGCAAGCATTCACTTCTCAGAAGCAGTATATCATTACAACTGCTAATGGAAAATGTTTTGTCAATACAGGGTATTCACAGAGAGACAGATATACCCATTTACTTACTGTGAAAGCAATGGCAAACATTTATTATTGTGGAATATACCTTACACAGTTCTACTTTCCTATGAATTCTAAGAATAGCTGCTTCACACCTGTTTAAAGTATGTAGCACTGAACCTATCCAAATATCTGTTTTCATGTTTTCCCTTTTATTCCAGACTCCTATGATCTTCTTTTCCTTTCTTCATTCCCACATTGGTAACTCTCTTTTCATTTCTCCTCTCTTTTCTGCCTTCTGTCTTTGCTTCACCCAAGGCTGCTATACATTAAGGAGTATGCAGGAAACCTTTTTAAAGGTTGAGACTCAATATAATGAGTCCTGAAACATGTTGACTGAATGGCCAAAAATAGACTTACATATACCAAGTCTGAAATGGCCATTTCCCAGAATATTCTGTTTTCTCCAAGGTATGGTGATCTCAGAGTTGGTATATATAAGTTTAGGGGGTGATGGGGAGCTTGCTTTCCTGAAAAAAAGAAGCTTAAAGGAGAAGAGCAATGTTTGAGATTCATAGGTTCATATGTGTGTACTAGGCCAATGGCCCTGGAGTCTTTACAAGCCTAGCCAATACAAGTGCCCTGGCATCATGCCACCATTAGTTCCCAGTGCTTCTATCAAGCAGAAGCACCGGAGTAATCCCCAGGGTGAACTTTCAATTTCCCATACACTCATCAAGATTTCTCTTGAAAAGGGCCAGTGAGGTGCTCTGCTTGACATGTATGGGAAGTCGATTCCATAGCATGGGCAGTATGTGTGTTATGAACCTTTCCCTCCAGCATGTTCTGTTGATTGTGGTAATGAGGTTGAGATCCCTGGAGTGTGTGGTGTGGAGGGATTGGGATTTCTTTACGTGTAACATTTCTAACAGGGCTGGGTCAGACATGGCTTTGTAAGTCAAGTAGAGATTGCCTTGTAATAGACAATATGAGACAGAGAAAAGCTGGAGTTTTTTGAGTCTGTCCATGTACGGCATGTGTTTAAGGCCTAGGATCCTCTTCGTGAGGTACTTTTGTGGCCTTTCCAGCTGTTGCAGGTGTTTAGTGAGGCACATGCCAAATGGGGCATTATACTCAATAACTGGTCTAATGAGGAAAGAGTAGAGAGAGACGATGACCTCTTTCTTCCTGGATGCAAAATCCTTGGTAATGAGATGTGCCACATAGAGGGACTTTCTAATCACAGTGGCAATCTGGTGGTCGAAGGAGAGATTGCTGCCAACCTGTCTCCCGAGATCTCTTATAACATCTTCAGTGTTCAGTGGGCTACTTTCAATGTGGTAATTAGTGGGAATTGAGTTTTTCCCAAAGGGAATGACGACGCATTTTTTGGCATTAAGCTTAAGACCATGGTTTCGACACCAGCCGTTGGTCTCAGTGAGGCCTTTCTGTAGGATGTCTACATCACTTGGAGAGTTAAGAGTGGCTCCCAGCTTGCAATCATCAGTGAACTTGGTCAGCCAGAGTCCCTCAGTGTTGGCCTGGACTTCTGAAAAGTAGATGCCAAACAGGAGAGGACCCAGGACCGATCCCTTTGGGACTCCACTCATGACTGGTCAGCAGTCTGACTTGGAGTCTGCTACTTTCACACTGTGGGTTCCATCTGTGAACCAATTTGCAACCCACCTAGTGATATAGGGGTTGATGCCTAGTTTGGTGAGTGTATCAATAATTCCTGAGTGGGGAATGGTATGAAAGGCCTTGGCCAGATCGAGGTAGGCTGTATGAACTGCCTTGCCCTAATCTACAGCACTGGTGACTGACTCAAAGAAGTCAACCAGGTTGAGCAAGCATGATTTACCCTACACAAAACCAAATTGCGTGGAATCCAGAGTTTGGAGATTCCCTATATCCTTGTTAATTAGGTCCATGATGATGCACCCCACAGCCTTACATGTCAGACTCGTCAGGCTAATGAGGCGATAATTCACAGGGTCTGTAGTCACTCCCCCTTTATGGAGAGGGATCACTGTAGCAGTGCACCATTCTGTAGGGATAAAGCCTGAGGTGAGGCTGTGCTTGAACAAGGCACCCAGGTGTGGTGCCAGTTCACTTTGTAGTTCATGTAGAACACAGCCAGGGATATTGTCAGGTCCCATTGAAGCTGTATTCTTGGCCATGGACAATGCAGCTTTAACCTGTGCTGCAGTAATGCTGGGTGCCTGGCAGTCTTCCAGTATTGTGATTGGTCCTTTAGGATGGGACAGAGGGGTATAGTTAGCACTGAATCTCTCAGCCAGTATGTTGGCAATATCTGTTGGCTCAGTATAGGGGGTACCATTGTCCAGTAACTCAGAGCAAATCTGGGTATTGCCGTGGAGATTCTTGATACAAAAAACCAGCTGCAAAATGTAGAGAAAATAAGAACAAACTTGTAGGAAAAAACACTTTTAATAACAAAGCAAAGCTTTCGGGCAGAACCCTTCTTCAATACTAATACAATCAAGTCTGCATACTAGGAGCTTATATACAGGTCCAAACGTCACATGATCAGCAGCCAATAATCATGTGATAACAAATCATAAAGTGCAAACAACATAATAAAACTTTATAAAATCAATTAATAATATTACATAATTTAGTTAAAATCGGTTTTAAACTAACTTTGCTATTAATTCCTGGAGATGAATCAGCAGCTAGTTTCAAAATCCATTCAAATTCTTTAGTCTCCAGGCGATTATTCAAATCTCCACCCCTGGCACTAGGACAGATAAAATCAATAACTCTAAACTTAAATGAGTGTTCAGGGCCATAAACATTAATATGCTTATATAGTGCATTATTTTCACAACATCGTCTGATTTCAGAATTATGATCAATAACACGATCTTTTAGCTTACGAATAGTTTTACCTACATAGAATAAGGTACAAGATTTACATGTAGCCAAATAAATAACACCTGAAGTGTTACAAGTGGCTGAAATTTTAAAATTAAATACTTGACCAGTGCTAGGATGTGTGAACATGTCACTACCATTACCAAACATCTGTACACAAGCAATGCAGTTAAAACACTGAAAAGTGCCTTGCTTAGTAGCTAACGTCATAGACTTAGGTTTATAGAAATCTTTATAACATAATAAGCTTTTGATAGTCTTCATGTTTCTATAAGAAAAACACGGTTTATCACCCACAATAGCTTTCATTTCGTCTGAGGCTAATAAAATTATCCAATTTCTTGAAATAATTTGTTTAACTAGGTTACTTCTTCTATTAAAAGTAGTCATATATCTAACCAAAGTCATTTCCTTATTTCTGTTATTATCTTTCTGTGATGTAGATGGCAAAATAGCCTGCCCTTGAGTAAAACTAATAGGTTTTAAATAAGTCCTCCTAGCTTCTAAAATATCTGTTCTGTAAGCTTATCAAGTAGCTGAACATCATATCCACTCGAAATAAAATCAGCTACCAGATCATCAAGTTGAGACTTGAAAACATCATCATCTGTATTGAGCCTGCTAGTCCTAATAAATTGTGATTTTACCACACTTCTGAAAATATGTGGGGCATGCATACTACTGTAATGCAAATATTTACAACAGCTAACTTCTTTCTTATGAACAGAAGTGCTAAGAATTCCATCATTCAGCTGATTCTTGATACAACTGTAGAAGGCTTTGTGGTTGTTTTTAGTGTCTGACACAATTCTGCCTTCATATCTAGCTTTAGAGGTTTAGAGGTTTAGAGGTTTTGATCAGGAATCTCAACTTTTTGTTGAGGCTAATAAGGGAGTTTTTCCAATCTTGGGACTTCACCTTTTTCTGCAACAGTTTCTTCCTTCTGTTGTAGAGTTTGTTAATGGCAGGGTCCCCTTCTTCTTTAGTTTTGGTCTTTTTGTGGCTTGTCAGCACTTGGCATTTTGATTGCTGACATTTCAATAGGGAGCAGGTATGTATATTTAAATGTTAAGAAGCCAACTACAGAAAGTTAATTTTATTTATTTATTTATTTATTGACATTTGTTTACCAGGAAAGTCCACTGGGCCACAGTGAGCCCATTTTCAGTGGAGACACAGGAGAAAAGCTCAAAGACAAACACAAACAAAAATACAGTATTAAAATATAATAGTTGCAATGAGACAATGCAAAAAAACAATAATCTCCAAGACAGAAGACAAATATACAGTATTAAAATACAATAGTTGCAATGAGACAATGCAAAAACAGATAATGAATACAGTGATTGCAATGAAGTACATCATAATAGGCAAGAATGCAGCAAAATTAATTGAAACAATTTGAAAGAGCAGGTTCTTCCTCACATGGAGGAGTCTGACATTACAGGTTCTAAGACACAAATGTTTTAAATGAGAATATAATACAAATAAGTATTGTAGAATTACAAAGTTCCAGTGGAAATTCAGGTAGGAGGAGGTTGCAGAGAAGAGTTAGGGGTAGTAGAAGGATTCAGTGAAGATGATAAATATCATGTGGTATATTGTTATAGAGAGTTCACTTTGAATCTAGGCATTTGTGAGGTTAGAACATATCTGTAGCATCTTTGTCTTATTTACTTACTCTTAAGAGATTTTGGAAGCTCGATCTTATGAATTTTGAGTTCCTGAAAATGAAATGAAATGATATAAACTACCTCCGCAAATTATATATACCAACTCTGAGACTGCTCTGCAGTGGGGACCTATGTTATGATGGTGTCATGAATCATTTATTGTTCTCTTTTATAGTTATTTCCATATAGATAATAATGTTGTTCACTCAGACAATTGATAGAATAAGATTTGCATTAATGTGAATTTTGTTTGGAATGTGAAATCTACATAACTCAAGACTTATCCTTTCTTAGTGACAGTAAACCTCAACATTTGTTAAAAAATGACAATTTGTGCAAAATTATGGCTTTCCCAGAAAATCATGGATAGCTGACAAGTGTGTCCTTTTACGCTACTTTAAGCATGTGAGGTCACTGTACAGATTCCCATTGTAAGAATCAAACATTGTTGTCGCCTCACAGTAAGACGCTGTCCTGTTGGATTCTCAGCTAGAGCGTCTTGTGCATGGAGACATGTCTGAATGGGCGTACCTTCGTTGAAGGTTGTGCGTTAGGGCTGGTAACTCAGCACGTAAAAATCAACTACCAATCATTAGCAGACCGGAGTTCCGCTGTGGTGACCCCTAACCGGGAAAAGCCGAAAGACGCAACATTAACAGCTAACTGGTCATTACATTCAGCCTGTACTTTTCACTTTTCATTATTTGTACATTCACCTATAGAGCCATGCTACTCCAAGCCCAGACCCCTCAACTGTACCTATTTTGGAGGAATATTCCTATTTTCAGCCCTGATTTACCTGTTTTTGGAGGAATGTCCCTATTTTCAGGCTTGATTCATCGCTTTGCAGAATTTTCTGAATCCCTCCCCATTACATGTTATTCTTGAAGCCGTCTAGCACACAGAAAAATACATTACCTGATCAACATACTAATGTCACCAATAACTTGACGAAAGAGAGCACACATCTTACATCTTTCTTTTTTCAGAAGCAAACATAAATAACTCTGAGTGGCAGAATTTTGCAAAAGACTTCATTAAAGTATTCAGATTTTACACTGTCTCTTTGATTATGTGGTCATATTTTTACATCATTTTTTGTCACTCTCTGTTTTTATACATGGTTTTCTGAGTACTATCCCATATTCCTACTGGAAGTAGGAAAAGTTAAGTAAATAGCCAGATATTTGGTTGTATGTACGTAACTTTTCAAGGGCCTGTGTACCTATTTTCAATGCCTGCAAGATGAGAGATACAGTATGTCTGCCTGATTCACTGTGCTTTTCTTAGGACTTGAAATGTGATTTGTCTATCTGAAAAAAATGTGTATACTAATGTGCCTTGACAATCTTCTTCCAGCATACTATTAATAATCAGATTTAGGTAGACATAACTATATGGCTGGATGTACGCAAATATATTTCTGCATATTAATCTATGTTAATGATGACTGTGGAGTCAACATGATTTAAAACAAGCAGTAGTGATGATATGAGATACAATGCTGTCACTACAAATGAAAGCAGACAAAATGGGCATGAGTACACGAGCTAAATAATTATATGATTTCCAAGAATACCAAAAACTAGAGATACTAAAACAATATGTTTTCTATTTTGTGTCTAAGCTGGTGAATCTAGAAGATGGTCATCATCATCTTTCGGCTTTTCCCGTTAGGGGTCGCCACAGTGGATCATCTCTTTCCATTTCTTCCTATCCTCTGCATCTTGCTCTGTCACACCAACTGCCTGCATGTCCTCTCTCACCACATCCATAAACCTTATCTTAGGCCTTCCTCTTTTCCTCTTACCTGGCAGCTCCATCCTTAGCATCTTTTTCCCAATATACCCATCATCCCTCCTCAGCACATGTCCAAACCAATGCAATCTCGTCTCTCTTGCTTTGTCTCCAAACTGTCCAAAATGAGCTGACCCTCTAATATACTGATTCCTAATCCTAGTCACACCAAGTGTAAATCTTAACATCTTTAACTCTGCCACATCCAGCTCTGACTCCTGCCTTTTTGTCAATGCCACTGTCTCCAACCCATATAACATAGCTGGTCTCACTACTGTCTTGTAGACCTTCCCTTTCACTCTTACTGGTACCCGTCTGTCACAAATCACTCCTGACACTCTTCTCCACCCATTCCACCCTGCCTGTACTCTCTTCTTCACCTCTCTTCCACATTCACCATTACTCTGAACTGTTGATCCCAAGTACTTAAACTCGTCCACCTTTACCAACTCTACTCCCTGCATCCTCACCATTCCTCTACCCTTCCTCTCATTTACACACATATATTCTGTTTTAGCAATGCTGACCTTCATTCCTCTGCTCTCTAGAGTATATCTCCTCCTCTCCAGAGTCTCCTCAACCTGATTCCTACTCTCACTACAGATCACAATGTCATCTGCAAACATCATAGTCCACAGGGCCTCCTGTCTGATCTCATCTGTCAACCTGTCCATCACCACTGCAAATAAGAAAGGACTCAGAGCTGATCTTTGATGTAATCCCACCTCCACCTTAAACGGATCTGTCACTCCCACTGCAGTCCTCACCACTGTCATACTACCCTCGTACATATCCTGTACCACTCTTACATACTTCTCTGCCTCGCCCGACTTCTTTGTACAATACCACAACTCTTCTCTAGGCACCCTGTCATATGCTTTCTCCAAGTCTACAAAGACACAATGCAACTTCTTCTGACCCTCTCTGTATTTCTCCAATAACACTCTCAGAGCAAACATCACATCTGTAGTGCTCTTTCCTGGCATGAAACCATACTGCTGATCACTAATCATCACCTCCCTTCTTAACCTAGCTTCTACTACTCTCTCCCATAACTTCAAGTTGTGACTGATCAATTTTATCCCTCTGTAGTTACTGCAGCTCTGCACATCACCCTTATTCTTAAAGATAGGTACCAAAACACTTTTTCTCTACTCCTCAGGCATCCAATGACTTTCCAAAATTTCATTAAACAATCTAGTTAAAAATTCCACTGCCATTTCTCCTAAGCACCTCCATGCTTCCATTGGGATGTCATCTGGACCAACAGCCTTTCCATTCTTCATCCTCTTCATAGCTGTCCTTACTTCCTCCTTGCTAATCTGTTTCACTTCCTGATTCACTATCCCCACATCATCCAACCTTCTCTCTCTCTCATTCTCTTCATTCATCTGCCTCTCAAAATACTCTTTCCATCTACTCAACA
>NC_056731.1:1497027993-1497060493 GCF_019279795.1 Protopterus annectens | reverse complement strand
AATGAAATGTATAGGAACCAGAGCTGAAAAAATGTGATGACTTGAAAACATTTTAACTAATCCTGTCTGACCTTTTAATTTCTAAATTTCAAGATTATATGGGTGACTTGTTATTTAATTACACGTAAAAGCAATACACTATGCTTTAATGCAGTTAATGTTCATTATATTAATGCTGTTACAACCAAGTCATATTGCACCATTTGTTAAAACAAAACACAAACAAAATCCACTTCAGCAAAAAATTATATTTGGTTTTGATCTTTGGATTTTTGTACTCATACTAACATCAGGAACACTTGTTTTTGTGTAGACCATTTCTCAAAATGCCCACAGAAATAATCTGAACCAGCAAATGCAGCAGGTTGGCTCCCAATGAGTAAAAATATGTCTGATATAAGCAGTATGAAGGAGAAATGCAGGGCAATGCTGGAAAGGTCTAAATGGATAAGAAAGGAGTTAGTAGAGGACCAAAGTGGAGAAAAGATATCGACTGAGATGCCATTATTAGAAGAAGGAGAAAGCACTTTAAGTAAGACTGTAAATTACTATTTTCTCTGAACTGCTTCTTTCATTCTCCCTTTTACATATACGTTTTTAAAAGATGGCTAGCTTATTGAAATACTAAAGGTTCGGTGGCAAAGTGGCTTGTTTTGCAATTAATGGAGCAAACTCAGACATGTGCAGGTAATTATATTTGTGGTTGCTGAAAAGGCTGATGTTGGGAACTCTTAGGTGTTTAAGGATGGGAACCTTCACATTATAAATGCTGGTTATTTGAGGGGAGGGGAGTAACACTACAGAAATGATGAGCTGATTATGCAACACATTATAAATCCAGACAAGGAGTGTAGAGGCGATACTTGCTTTATAAAGGAGGGGGAAAAAGACCTCACTTGTGCCACTCAAAATATGGTAGAATGAGAGTGGGAAGAAAGTAAATAAAGAGAAGGAAGAATGATAACACAAAAAACGTTAAGCTAACTACCCAAATGCCCTATAGACTGAAGATATATCTAGCACAAGATGCAATAAATTAAAACAGGAAGGTTTTGTGCAGGAAAGGCTATAAGAGATTTCCAGATGATTGTGGGAGCAGAAGTATGAAAAAATGGCTTGCAGAGAGAAGGGAAATTTAGGGCAAAAGAAAAGGGTAGAAATACCACTTAACCAAGAACTCCTATAGAATGTAAACACAGGGACAGGTTTCAGTTTGAGGAAAGAATCAAGAGGTTAAAAAAGAAAAAATGGAAAGAATAGATGAGAAACTACTCCAAAATTAGGTAGCACTCAGAAGTGCCTTTGATAATAACTTCCTGAGGTATTAAAACATTCAGAATGAGAGGGTTGCATCTCATGAAGGCAAAGATTTATAAGTTAAGATGCCCAAAATGGGGGGTTTGGTAAGTTCCAGGAGAGGTTTACAGGAAATAATGCGGGGATATTATTCACAAATATTTGAGGACGAACTTAATGAGGAATGACATATACACAGAGATGCCTTCTTCAGAGAGTTCGATCTGCCGCAATTGACAAAAGAGGATAATGATCTTTTACTTCAACCAATTACATTGCAGGATATGGAAGATCACCTTAAGAGGCTAGTGCCTGGCAAGTCCCTGAGGGCAGGTGAGTTCCCGATAGAATTATGGTCAGTGCTGAAGAACCAAATACTATCTAAATGGCATGTGATGTTTAGGGAAATTCTACTTACTAAAGAGATACCGGAATCATGACATAAGGATATTATTTCAGTATTTTTTAAAGAAGGGAAATACCCTAGCACTCCCTGTTCTTACCACTCCATTTCTCTCCTACAACATGATTATAATGATTTTGTGGGAATTATAGCCGATAGATTAGCTAAACTTTTTCCAAACTTAATTCAAGAAGAGCAATTTGGATGTATAAAAGGATGACAAACATTTGATAACACATTACATATTCAGGTATTACAGAAAAGTAGTGCCAATAGACAGGAAAAACAGATGGCCTTCCTCCCACTAGATGTGAAGAAAACATTTGACAGAGTCCACTGATGTAATTCTGGAAAGTTCTGAGAAGAATGGGATTTAGAGAAGAATATGTTACTTTAATAAAAGGGTTACACTTTGGCTCGAGAGCAGACATTAAAATAAATGGTAGGTGAACACAAGAGATCTTAAAAGGTAGAGGCACTGAATGTCCTCTCCCTCCCCTACTGTTTGCATTATATTTAGAGCCCCTGGTGCAGAAAGTTAGAAAATCAGACATAAACAGCATGTCTTGACAAGGGGGACAAAAATAGTTTTATTTGCAAATGATATTATGCTTTATTTAATGGATTGAGATATAAATATTTAGAGAACTTTTGAGATATTAAATAATTTTGAAAGGATTTCCAGATTCAACATAAATATAGAATAAACTAAAGCAATTGGGATAAACTATGGATGGTCATGGGAATTGATACAATCATACCCATACTTACGGGGGCATTTTCAAATATGATATTTAGGAATATAATTAGTCAAAACAGCACAGCAAACAGTAGCAGGATCCTAGGAGTGAATCTTGGAGAAAAGCAAGAATGACTTGAAAATGGTTATTAATTCCTATTGATTTTGAACAAATAATTCAAGTAGTTAAAATATCCGTAGACTAACAGGTAGCCTTCATGGCACAAGTACTGACATACAATCCAGGCAAAATGTTCTAAAAGAAAATGAAGAAAGCAATCGTGAAATATTCGGATGGACCAGCACCCACGAGCCAAATGGCAGAAAAGGATTTTACTAACTGAGGATGGAGTAGTGCACTCCCCATTTTGTAGAAGTACCATCAGGCGATGCAATTAAAACTGAAATATATGCTGCAAAATAACAATTATTCAGCAAGATGGAAATCTTTGCTGGTACAGGAAGGGGAAGGCAATGCAGAAAGACGGTTGACTTTACTATTGGCAAAGGTTAATGGATAAGAATTCAGGATATTACTATCTTTCAAATATAGGACACAAACGTATAGAAACATTGAAGATGACAGAATACAAGGAATGGAGGTCTGAGTTGCTACCTGTAGGATTAGTTGTGCCCTCAATTAAGGTGAACTGAGAACGAATAAAGAGATGGGTAGAGGGTAACAAAAATTTTACTTCTGGGAAAGTTTAAAAGAATGGCAGCATAGACTGATGTGGGAGCAAATAAGGGGAAATTTTCAATTGCAAAGAAAAGAATGCTTAAGCTATGGAGCAACAGTCACAATTTGTGGGAAATATGAGAAAGAACTAATTAGGATCTCATGGGAGAAACGTAGCTTGATAAAATTACTTATAGTACCTAGAACAGAGCAAGCAAACATGAGGAGATTGGTTAGTAGGATGTATAGGGCATGTGTGGTTGATCAGTGAACTCCAGAATGGAGTTAGATGAGGCCATGATAAGAAAAGATTGGAAGTCTTCTATCAGAGGAGAATTGGACAGAACTTTGTAGTATGAGCAGACTGGCAACCAAATCTAGAAAGTTTAGAATCCTCTGGTAGAAGTGTCTTCATAAATATTTGTATACACCAGTGAGGCTACAGAAAACATTTCCAGCAACAAATAAATATGTTGTAGATGTGGGGTGAATGAAAAAGGGGAGATAGAGCACATCTTTTGGGAATGCAAACAACTGGAGCAATAAAAAAAAGGATTTAAATGAGCTTCTGCAGGTGGTAATGGGAAAACATTTTTGGTTAAACTTTGACATTTTTCTTTTAAATTCGTTTGAAAAAAAAAGATTATTATACAAAGTCAGAAGTGAATCTATGATTACTGCTAACAGAAAAGAGGGTGACAAGAAAATGGAGATCAGCTCATGCATCGACTGTTCAAAATGTTGTTAATTTGATGAACAACCTTGAATTATTTGACAGGAGATATTAAAAAGGAACCCTAATAAAAGACACAAGGACAAGTGGGACATTGGGCAAAAATTGAAGAAGAATGGGAGATTCAGAGACATACACGACAAACTTAGCAAGTACATCCCTACTGAACTAAAAGAAAAAGGGGAATAATTGTAAATACCTCTGTAATATGTAAATTCTGGCTCTGGCTTGGCTCCAGTGTTTAAGAAATGAGTTTGTATGGGGGGGGGGGGGGGCAGTAGTAATAAGAATTAAAGAGCCAACCACTGGAAAAATCAGTGCATACCATGCATGTGGATTGTGTTCTGTGTAATAGAAACATGTTGAATAAAGCAGCAACTGTTAAGGAAAAAATGATAAGCAGCAAGGATATACAAGAAATGACTGTCTCCATATCTGGTACAAGACATGAGAAATCACAGTTTGAATGACAAGAGTTTGTAGTTCAGAGGAATAAGAAAACTATTCCCTGACATTGAATATTTGAAATGAGAATTCAGCTGTGTGCATGAATGAAGTATTCATGTAAGTTTACTACATGTGTATATTAACTGCACATCTGGTAATGTGGATATGGATTGTGATTATGAAGTTAGATACAAACCATAATCACTATCCATTTGGGAGATTTGATAAGGAAGATGCCATTAAATTTATGTAGATTATTTTCTGTGTCTTTTTTCCCTCATGCCTACTGAATATAAACCCTCTTGTTATTAATGTGAACACATTCCTGCTTTGATCACAGCTATCATAGGAGGCCATCAGCCTTGCAGTCTTGATGGTTTTGTTTCTGCTTGCACTAGCCTCTTTTTCTATTATGGAAGCTTGATGTAAACATGATTTTACTACACTGACCCAGTGACCTGTGCTGAGTCCCAGGCATGTGCCTCATCCTGTGTCTTGTGAGAATCTGCTGCTTAAGCATGTACTTCTTGATGCGATATTCATAGATACTTATTGCAGTGCACAAAGTTGCTTAAGTGGCTTTGCATGCTAAGAAAGGGATACCAGATTCATAGACACCATGCTGCCCAAAAGCATAGATCTCTACTACTTGCTAATGAGGGTTTCAGGAGCTACAAGGTAATATGGTACTCTGTGGGTCTGACCTGTTTAAATTAGGCCCTTGTATATCCCAAAGTATCATTTTTCTCAGAACACTTATGTAGTATGCACAGATGCACCACACAAGATCCATATAGAGCAGTGTAAAAAATGCGTAGCGTAAGCAGTCAGTATATTGTAACTGTGAATTCCTGTGAGAAAATCTGCACAGGGAAAAGCAGAAAAAAAAAGCAGAACAACAACATCCTGTTCAGACTGCTAATTCAGGTAAGTAGTGTGTGGATGAGTGTGCGTGCAAAGGTTGGTTTGTGTGTCTATAAGTGTGTAGGGACAGGAACAATAGTTGGGTGGGTATTATGATTGTGAATGTGAATATGCGTGTGTGTGTGTGTGTGTGTATGTGTGTGTGTGTGTGTGTGTGTGTGTGTGTGTGTGTGTGTGTGTGTGTGTGTGCACACGCGCGTGCGTGCATGTGTGTATGTGTGTGTTAGTCTCCTTTGGAAAAGATTTTTCTAAGAATCTGCACTGCTTCCTAGCACAAAATGGCAGGGCACTTAGCTGAGCAGTTGTTTATGCTGCTCAGATGAATGACTCATAGTCATGAATATTAGTTGTTACTGAGATCCAGCCCAATGCTGATCATGCGTGACTATCAATCACATTATAACAGAATGGACAATTCAGCTTATCTGTGTCGCGCATGTTGTGCTGCTGCAATGATTAGTACGAATACCACCCTTAACAATCGTGCTGCCTCCAGTGAGACTCATCCTGCACTGTGTTAGCAGTGCAGTTGACATAGCTGCTACTGTCCAGTAATGGACAGCATCCCTGTCATTCCTACCCATCCCAACTGGCTCTTACACTAGTTGGGTCACCAACAAAATAGTCGGTCATCTGGCTCAAAGTCAACTAAAGACTGAAGTAGTAATAAAAGAAAGACAAAGCATTCAGGCACAAATTAAAAATATATGTATGGCACAGACAGTTAGCAGAGTCATAAGCTATTACCCATGTATACCAAGTTATTCATCATAAAATTACATTCTGTGCCAACAGATCATTGTCAGTAAATGCAGTAACATTGTGTACAGGTTAATGGGAATGAAACATTCAGAAGACCTGCAACAGTAAAGTAAAATGCGGAGAAGTAATTCAAGAAATTTAGATTTTCACAGGGTCATATAGGTGCACAAATAAGGGCAATTACAATCAAGATAGTCAACAGAAGACTGAGACGTAATGTGTATTAGTCAATAATCTTTATTGAACTGGTCAAATAAGGCCACATGAAACACTAATCCCATTAGCTGTTAATAGTCATTTAAAGATGCAAGAACTAATTACTTCACACATACATATAAGACATATGTGTCTTACCTTAGAAAGATGAGTTTCTTATATAAAATATTACACAGAATACTTTTTATATAATGCAATATACTGTGCGTGTCATGAGATATACAAGAATGCAGCTCAAAGCATTTCAATGGATTGATTGAGGATGTACGCAAAATGGTATATATTACAGAGCCAGCTTAATTGTGTAGAGAAATAAAGCCCTGACTACAGTGCAGGTGATCCGAGTTTGAGTAGTGGCTTGGGTGTCTGTAGGAACTGATCAGGGAGGATGGGAGTAAGGGGCCACTGCCAGCTTACCCATCCTGGGAGGAAGGACACAGTTGTCACTTGCTACATATGTGACTCCTAGAACAAGTACTATTTATTACAGTGGAGTTCAAGCCTAGCAAGTCAACACTATTTGAGTCCATATACAGTCATAAGATTAGGGAAACTAAGCCTTTGAAGGTATTCTTTCACTCAGAAGACAGCAATAGCAGAGCCGCCTTGCAGGACCAGGAAGCTGGCACTTCGCCTGTTACCCAACTCTTACTGGAACATGGAGAGGTGCTTCAGATCCCTTGGCAGGAATGAATGTGTTGAAGGGCTCTTGTGCAGCCCAGGAATGCCTGGCTTCCAACTCCCCAGAACAAGTGGATGCAGGTAGAAGATACATTGGGTGAGGTCCTGCAGGGAGCAAAAGAAAAAAATATTTATTTCATACACTCTATCAAACTTTTTTTTGTTTATGTTGTTGTTGCTGCCCTCCAGGCCTTGCTATTGGCCACTGCTTATACTGAAGTAGCCCATTATTCCAGAGCCACGGAAGCACCTGGGCTGGGCATGAGCCCTATTGCCCATTCATTCTCACCCAGGAGTCCCAGTCAGCTCTCCTCTCCCCATTCGAAGTCACATAGCAGAGAGCAGGTCAACTTGCTGGTCCTTGGGTATGTCATCCCCTCTTCCCATTAAAATCAGTACCAGTTTCCTTTCCCCATTTTCACTTCCTCTCTGCCCTCATGTCTTCCATTTCATAAATTGTCTGTCCATCTAGTCTCTGTTCCCTAGTCCCACCTTATTCATCCATGCATTTGCCTCCTCTTTTGTATATTATCATTATGTTCCATTCTTTCCACACTCTCACTGTTTTCCACCTAACTTCACCCACTGCTAGCTGTAATTCCAAAGTTTCTTCTTTAGGCCATTTCCTGCTTGCAGTCTCAACTCCAAACAAACAGAACTGCCATGAATCTGGAATCTCCTCTGAAGTATTTCACTCCAGATTCTCCTAGCCATTTCCCATACCTGTTAGTTTTCTCACATGCCCACCACGTGTGTAACTGATTTGCATTTGCCATATCACACCACCAGCAGTAAGCTGTATGAGCGCACACTTTCTTTTTGTACCCTTCCCATAATTCTGTACCATCCTTGCAATAATCTGGCATAAATATTTCCAACTGGACTCCCCTGTTCAAGAATCTCATCATTCCCAACACTTCCTCCACAAATAGTCTTCTTCTCACTCCCTAGAGTCTTTTATCTGTACTTTCCTCAGCCTCTTCATTGCTGTTTGAGCAATTCTTTCTCCCAAATGCTTGTATATTCTCCCTAGCCTATCTTCCTGTGTCTTTTCCCAACCTCTTAATATTTTCCCATTTCCTTTGACTTCTCCCTTTATACTTTTATTTACCTTTCATCTTGCATCCTCCCTTTCCAATCCTGCCTGCATCTTTTCCATGAATTTTCACAGGGAGCATTCTTTGAAATAACCAGTCTGCTTTTCCTATTGCATATTTTTGTTGAATTTCATCAAAAGAGGCCCAGCCTCCACCGACTTTATATTTTTTCTGGCTTCCTGTCTCAGAATGTACCTAATTGCCTTCCTATCTATGTACCTTTTATAGGTTCTATTCCAAAAAAAGTCTTCATTGCTTTGTCTGCCCCTTGTTCAATTTCTTGATGTAATTCCGCAACCATGAGCTTGACAATTAATGTTTTAATAGTCATTGTACATCTATGTAACAATATTTCTTATAACTTACTGTCATAAAGCATTGTAGCTGATTTGGTGACAACTTTTTTCACTCTTTTTGGCAGTGGTAATTCTTTAGGCCAGAGGTTTAGCTAGGGTGGGGCAAGGTATTACAGGGTGCAGTTGGAAGATGTCGATCGGTCGGTAATACAGTAGCAGCATTCGGAAATGAATGCTGAAACTGCATTTGCAGTCAGGGTTGAAGCACTCTAGTACTCTGTTTGTGCTATTTAGCTGTAGCAAGCCACTTGTTACAGTTATAGCAAGTCATTTGCTACAGTTTTCAAATGAGAAAGTGCTTTTTCTTTTGGTCCTCAAATAAAAGTGAGGAGGGCTCCAAAATAGCAAGGTACTGTTCTGCATAAAGTACTAATATATATACTTTCTATAAAAGAGTCCACTGCAGAATGTACAAAAATATCTTTTGAAGGGATCAGTCATAACTCACATTACACATTTTAAACTGAATAGGAAAAATTGCAGCAGGAAATTCTAACTTGGAAAGTCGGGAGTTAGTAGCCTAGATGTAAAGGAAAATAATGTTCCATGTTTGGCTCCAGAGATAAGAAATAAACTCAGCTCAGGAATATGCCCATAGGTTCATAGGCAGTTGGTGTTTAAGGGACCCTTCATTTTATAAAGACAGAGGTCAAGAAGAAGAGCTGAGTAACAGAAACTGATAGGCAACATCACAATTAAGAAATTAAACAGTTTAGTTAAGTGTAATAAGAACTATTTATAAATTGCAGTGAAAACACCTATGAAACCAGAATACCTTATTCTGGTATGGTCAACTATCTATAGAGTATGCAATATTTTTGTTTATTTTAGTAAAGAGAAAAAAAATAATATCAAAATACAGTCTCTGTTTCAAAATATAGAACTGATTCTCCAGCTTTGAAACCAGGGATTACTAGTCTTCTGCTATTTTATTGCACAATGTACAGTTTTACATTTCTTATTTTGGATTATGGAACACATCTAGTCAGTCAACAGATAACAAATAAATTATCTTTTTTATTCCCTTCTGTAGAACTGTATCATGGTAGGGTAACCCTGGTGACAACATATGTAAGCACCACCTAAGGCTCAGTTAGCATAAAGAATAAGTGCTCCTATTAACTCCTGTCAGTGTGTTTTATCTACACAAAACATTAGCACTTCATCAGTTACCAATTAATCAAGTGATAACGTATGAACTAGGAAATGGTGTGCCTACAGTAATATAGGAATGCTCCATATCAGTGTTTACTTGTACATTATAGATAGTGATGAGCTATAAAGAGAATGAATAAATGAATAATGAGAGCACGTGAATGCAACATCAAGAAAAGAAGATGGCTGAGAGACAGATGATGTTGCCATGATAATCATGCCTGAAATATAAGTGATTACAGTTATTGTATGAGACTACATTACAGTGAGAATAGGGGAATATGCCCTTTCCCCACTGTAGTGTGATCTTGGTGTTGGTATATATAATTAGAAGGGCATGTGGGGATGCAGGGGTCTTGCTTCACTACAAAATGTTGTGCTTTTGTTTTTTTGATATACTTAGCTCAATATTTTTTTTTTTTCGAGTATAAGGTATCAATCATTGGTGGATCAACAATTTGCATTTTCAATGGAAAGTTATGCTTCCTGATATCTACTATATCTATATTGATACAGATCTCAATAAAAATATATGTGTGTGTGTATATATATATATATATATATATATATATATATATATATATATATATATATAAATATGTACACACACACACACACATACACACACACACACGTGTGTGTGTGTGTGTGTGTGTGTGTGTGTGTGTGTGTGTGTGTGTGTGTGTGTGTGTGTGTGTATGTCAGTAAACATATATAAAGACTATTTTTGAAGAAAATGAAAGACTAGCTTCGTCTGACTATAAGGGGGAATTTATCCTGTTATCTTGGAAGGTATTGTGCAATGTATCAACAGATTTTTGCTACTGTTACTGACACTTAGTTTTGGCATTGCTTTCTCTAAGCTGGTGTTAGGTCTCTCAGTGGTGCATTCCAGGTATACACTTTTAAACAGAACCTGATTAGACATAGTTTTCCAGTCCAGGCAGAGGTCGCCCCTCGATAACCAGTAAGAAACAGAATTCAGTGACAGCTCCTGAAGTATTTCTGAAGTGTTTAGATTGTTTCAGTCCTAAGATTTTTCTAATAAGGAGTCATTGTATCCTTTCAAGTTCTTTCAGCTGGCTTGTCTGACATCTCAATGACAAGGTATAAAGTCACACAATGAACTCGTTCATACCTGCCTAGGTTCTTACTAGGCTTACAACCAAAGGAGACTTGATAAACTCAAACAAAGGACTTAATATTATGACAGACTAACAATGTATCCCATTAATTAGTGAGTTTTTTTTCACATATCCCCAGTGAAAATGTTTGATACCCATCTGGTCATTCAGACTTGCTAGTGAAGTACTCTGTTTTATAGGCAAGGTCAGCGTATTCCTGACATGGATATATGCTGGGTGACATATCTGTCGTGTCGTTATGTGCTGTTGATGTGATAGTATACGCTTAGGTCTACAGAACGTATGTTTGATTTACTACTGGTTCTGTTTAGGTGAAGAAGTTCAAACAGTGCTGGGTCATTCATAACACAGAAAGCTAAGTAGAGATCACCGCCCAGGAGCATGTATGACACTGAGTAGTGTGATAGTGCTTTTAGTTTGCCAGTGTAATAAGTGTACTGAGCCCTGAGATCTTTTTGTGAATAACCTAGTTAAAATCTGTCTCTGTCCTTGCTCAAAACCAGGGTAAACTATATCCCTAAATGTGAACGAGTACCTTTTCTTTTCTTATACCTCCTTAATCTCCCTTCCTCACTTACTTCCTTAATGCTATCTAATTCTCTTCCCTGACTTTCTCTCTAAATATATCATGTCTGTTTTTCCCTCACTTCCTATTGCAATTCTTAGTTGTATTAGACTAAATTACTTTTAATTTCTCTACAAACTGTCTAAAACTTTCCTAAATATTAAATGATTGTCATATACCGTGTATCAGTTCTTAACCAATATAGTTATATTATGTCTAATTTGTTATAATTATTTAAACTTGAGCTATTTTTGTTTTGTTTTTTTTCCTTGATTTTGTCAATACAAATGCCTTGGACCAGCTGGTTGACACCCCCCACAAGAGGTGAAAATATCTTGGACTTGGTATTAAGCAACATGAGTAACCACTGCAGCATCCCTACAGTGTCATCTTCCTTGGTAAGATCCGACCACAAAGCGGTCACTTTCAAAGTCACCCCCCCCCCCCCCCACAGCTAGGGTAAATCAAAAAAATTTCTCCAAATCTGATTACAACCTTCTGAGGGAAGGTATAAACAGCTTCACAGCCCCCTCCCCCTCCATAGGAACTGGCAGATATGTCCGAACTTACACCAAAGTACTATATGAGCATTCATATAGCTGCATGGATTCAGGAATACCCGACAGGACAAAATCCTCCTCCTCAAGGAAGAGTAAACCTCTCTGGTGGACATCTGCAATAAATAAACCCTATACTAACAGGAAAAAATTGCTATCCAGGACCAAGAAGGAGCAGGTATCTAACTGGAAATGATCTCTCCTTAGCCTGAGCAAGCAAATATGAGCACTAGTGAAATCCTCCAAAGCAAACAGAGTCCAAATTGGCCACATATACTAAAGACAATCACAAGGCTTTCTTCACTTATGTCTGCAATCTCAAGGGAAGAGCCCAAATCTGCTCAGAACTAGTGGCCAAGGACACCACATACACAAACGTCATAGATATAGCCAACCTACTGGCAGACAGTTTCAGTGAAAACTTCACCTCAGTGTCCTCCCTATCAGTAAATCAGGACATCCCCAGCACCTGCCCCCCTCCCCTTATCTCTAGGGAGCAAATCATCACTGCCCTCTCAAAGGAAAAAAATACAGCCTCTGTGGGACCCGATAACATCCTAGGCTGCATCGTACATGACCTCAGGCAGGAACTTGCAGCACCATTAAGCACCCTATTCAACCAAAGCCTGAGTCCCGGCTTCATCCCACCCAAATGGAGGACAGCCACTGTCATCCCTTTGCACAAAGGTGGAGCATCCACTTATCGAGGAAATTATAGACCCATCAGTCTAACTAGCCTGATCTGCAAGGTCATGGAGCAGATTATCATGGACCTCATTAACAAGGACATTGTCAACCTCCAAACCCTCAATCCCACACAGTTTGGTTTCATCAAGGGGGGGGGGGGGTCATGCCTGTTAAATTTGGTCGACTTCTTTGAGACAGTCACCAAAGCCATGGACAAGGGGAAAATGGTGCTCACCACCTACCTTGACCTGGCCAAAGCCTTTGATACTATTCCTCACTCGGGTGTAATAGATAAACTTTCTCAACTAGGCATCAATCCATATGTTACCAGATGGGTAGCAAACTGGCTCACTGATAGAACCCACCTAGTCAAAATAGGGGAAATACCTCAAGGAGTGGGCCCATAATGAGCAGTGTAGCCCAGGGATCATTCTTGGGGCCTTTGTTGTTCAGGATATACTTTTCTGAGGTGCAGGCCAAAACCAGTGGGCTATAGCTGACTAAGTTTGCAGATGACTGCAAGGTAGGTACTGTCATCAATTCCCCTACTGATGTGGACATTCTCCAAGACAATCTCACTCAAACAAATGGCTGGTGCCAGAAACATGGCCTCAAACTGAATACCAAAAAAATGCATCATCATCCCCTTTGGGGATAGTGACGTCCCCACAAATTATCACATTACTAACAAGGTCCTAAGCATCAGTTGTGAGGGACTTGGGAGCCCAGGTTGATAGCAAACTGACTTTTGACCACCATATTGCCTCTGTTGTACAGAAAGCTTTCTACATGGCCCATCTCATTAGTAAGGGTATCTCATTTAGGGACAAGGTGGTCATAACACCCATGTATTCTTCGCTTATAAGACCCATTATTAAGTACAGTGCCCCTTTTGGCATGTACTTCACAAAGCACATGCAGCAGGAGAGACCACAGAGGTTCCTCATCAAGAGAATCCAGGGCCTCAAACATCTACCCTACACAGGTAGGCCTGTCCCTCTACTCAGCCCCCTACAGACTCCTCAGAGGTGACCTCTGTCTGGCATACAAAGCAATTTTAGACTCCGCCTTGATGGGACTGCTGCATATCCACAAGTCAAGCTCCACTTGAGTAACCCGCATGCACAACCTCAACCTGGTTTGTGACATCAACAGGACTTGTTGGAAGGATAGAGTTGTGTCCAAGAGACTCCCCTTCTGTGGAATAGACTCTTGCTCCATGTCAGGCAGAGTGCCTCCTTAACCCTTTTTAAGCACAGCCTAGAGATAACTGGATGGGGAACAGAAAATACACCCCTGGGATTCCACCTATGTCCCTGCTGGATAGGGGTATCAGGTGCTGGCTTGTTGGAACATGGGCTAAATTCTTTGCTAGGCTTGTAAGGGCCTCAGGGCCAATAGCCTAGTAACTTCCTATGATCCTATGATGACTGTCAAATTATTGTTCTTAAGATGCTTTGTAATAATTCGGAGCTTTTCTTCCTGACCTTCCGCTGAAAATGGGCTTCTACCCAGTCAAACTTTCCTGGTAATTAAATGTGAATGAATATGAATGCTGTGTTCTTGGCTTTGGAGAGTGTGTTTATTTACCTGTGCAGCCGTGATTACAGGAACTTTGCATTCTTCCATTATAGAGCTGGACCCTTTAGGGGGTGAGAGGGGGGTAAAGTTAGCACTGAACCTATCTGACAGGATGTTGGCATCTTTGAAGCAGTCACCAAAGCCGTAGACAAGGATAAGGTGGTTCACACAGCCTATCTAGATCTTGCCAAAGCTTCTGACACTACCCCCCACTCTGGAATTATAGATAAACTCACTAAACTAGGTATAAATCCCTATGTCACAAGATGGGTTGCCAACTGGCTCATTGACAGAACCCACACTGTGAAAGTAGCAGACTCCAAATCCGACTTCAGACCAGTGACAAGTGGAGTACCACAGGGTTCAGTCCTGGGTCCTCTCCTGTTTGGTACCTACTTTTCTGAAGTGCAGGCTAACACAGAAGGTCTTTGGCTAATGAAGTTTGCAGATGACTGCAAACTAGGAGCCATAATTGAAACTCCTAACGATGTGGAAATCCTACAAGAGGGCCTCACTGAGACAGATGCCTGGTGTCAAAGCCATGGTCTCAAGCTCAGTGCCAAAAAGTGCATTGTCATCCCCTTTGGTAAAAACTCTGTACCCATGAACTACCACATAGGTGGTAGTCTACTTAACACCAAAAGTGTGATAAGAGACGTTGGGATTCAGGTGGACAGTAGTCTCTCCTTTGATAATCACATTGCCACAGTAGTTAGGAAATCCTTCTATGTGGCACACCTCATCAGAAAAGTTTTCTCATCCAGGAAAAAAGAGGTCATTGTTCCCCTCTACTCATCACTCATTAAACCCTTTATAGAGTACAACGCCCCTTCTGGTATGTACCGCACAAGACAACTACAACAACTGGAAAGGCCGCAGAAATACCTCACAAAGAGGATTACTGGCCTCAAACAGAAGCCCTATGCAGACTGTCTCAAAAAACTCCAGCTTTACTCCATCACATATCGTCTACTCAGAGGTGATCTCTGCCTAACATACAAAGCTATGTCAAACCCAGAGCTGTTCGACATGCTCCACTTAAAGAAATCCCAATCCCTCTGAGCTAAATGCTCTAGGGACCTAAACCTTGTCACCACAATAAACAGAACATGCTGGAGGGATAGATTCCTGCCCCAGATACTTCCCATACTCTGGAACAAACTACCTATCTATATCAAACAAAGCTCCTCATTAGCACTCTTCAAAAAAAGTCTTGATGATTGGATGGGAAATAGGAAATTCATCCCGGGGATCACCTCTGTGTCTCTGCTCGACAGGGGCACAGGAAAATAATTTTCTTGGGTGGCGAAATAAAGGGTACCTTTTTGGCTAGGCTTGTATAGGCCCTAGGGCCAATAGCCTAGTACCTACCTATGAACCTATGAATAAATAAATAAATATTGTGGTCTCACAAGCTGATTTAGGAGTTCAGAGAGGTACTTACCAAAGGGTGCGTCATATTCAATGATGAGCCTAATAAGGGATGAATAAAGTTTGACTATAAATTCTTTGAAACTAAATGTAATACATTGAATGATAAGGTGTACAAGGTAGAAGGATTTCTAATGACCACAGAGATGTGGTGGTGAAAGGAGAGTCTTTTAACAGCATATGTACTTGAGTACCTGATGACAGTGTCAAATGTAATTGGAATGTTATCCATATGGTAAGCCATAGTAATGCTAGATTTACCAAAGGAAACGATGCTGTATTTCCTGGTGTTGAAGGTAAACCCATGATCAATACACTAAGCATTTGTTTAGCTCATGCCTTGCCAGAGAATTTGAGTATCAGAATGAGATTTGGTAACCACCCCCAGTTTGCAATCATCAGCAAACCTGGTTAGCTATACTCCTTGATATTGGCTTTTATGTTACCAAAATATATACCAAAGAGGAGGAGACCCAGGATAGAATCCTGTGGTTCACCACTGGTGACATTTTTTGTCTACAAGGAATACCCCTAACTAAAGTGGTATGAGTTCTCTCAGACAACCAATTAACAATCCAGCAACTTTTGCATGGCTTAAGGTTGATTGGTGAAAGTTTATCAATAATCCCAGCACAGGGGATGTCTGTGCCATACATATATTTTTAATTTGTGCCTGAATGCTTTGTCTTTCTTGGCAAAGTCTAAATAAGCAGTGTGAACCATATGCCCCTTATCCATAATTTTGCAGGGACCAGACTTGCCCTTTAGAATTAGATGTGATATAAAATACTCTGTGTTTTCTAACATTTTTTGGAAATACACTGGTCAAAATTTTAATTCTATCATTACCTCTACATTTTTAAATCTGCTGCATTTTTATGACTTAGCCATGTCTTTTTTAATCATAGTTTATGTCCGTTTTGTCAGATTTTATGCCACACATACTGACACTGAAGGTAAGGTCATACTATACCCGGTATGCATTGCTTACAGACTCTTTCTGAGAACTTCAACATCTTTTACTAAAATAATTATAATACCCACTTTGTAATCATCAGTACATTTGGTTGTCCTCAGCCTATTTTTTACTTTTATATCCCAAAAGAGGTATCCTCAGTATGGAAGCCTGAAGGTCAGCATTGGTGGCTTCCATAGGGATACCTAGGTAAACACTACTCTGATTTGTTGTAACCTGTTGCTTAACCAGAACTTTACCTATTGAATTATGCAAGGATTTACAATTAATGCTTTTAATTTGTTAATTACTTCCTTATATAGACTAGTGTTAAAAACTTTGGGAGGACCAAGAAATGCAGTTATGCAGTGTCAGTCTTTTGTCAAGTACTGCTGTTACCTCTTCAGGTAATGTCACAAAGTTTAAAAGTCAAGATCTCCCCATACAAAATTATAATGCTTCACATCTAACAGAAAGAGGTCTCCATTGTCATTTTTGATACCTGTGTTGTGACTCTCTGCATAGTTTAACTCAGAATACTGGTAAAAATGCTGGGTCTAAAATGTCTGGGTCTGTCAAGAAATCACCGTTTGTTAATTAGTACCATTTGCATGGTGATTGTCAAGGATGTGTCCACAAAATAACACTTATAGGTTCATAGGTAGGTACTAGGCTATATGCCCGAGGGCATTTATAAACCTAGCCAGAGTGTGTCGGCTTTCGCCGCCCCATTGATCAATTAACTGAGCCTCTGTCAAGCAGAGCCAATGAAGTGATCCCAGGGGTGTATTTTCTGTTACCCATCCACTCATCAAGGCTTCTCTTGAAGAGTGTTAGTGAGGGGCTCTGCCTAATGTAGCTAGGAATTTTGTTCCAAAGCATGGGGAGTCTCTGTGACAGGAATCTATCCCTCCAGCATGTTCTATTTATTAAGTAACACAAAATCCACTGGAGTCACCACACGAAAATACTCACTGGAGATAAAATCTTCTTTATTGAGAACAAAAACACAAGCGCTTTCACGTAGCTATACTACGCTTCTTCAGGTGTAATAAAACATTGAAAATGGCAAGCTTATATACAAAAAGCTTTTGGCGCTCAAACCAATAAATTAAACAATAATAGATTAATTACTATCACATAATCTTTCCCTCCATAGTCTGTTTAAAGAAACAGTGTTGAAATAATCTAAACACAGTATGAAAATTAAGACATGAATGCCTTTACCAAACAATGTTTAAATAAAACAGCGAAACCTGTCGCTGTATAACAGCAAGGACGAACTAAAACAATTGCCTCACAGCACTGTATAATAATACAAGATCATGATCGAGACAAAAGACAGCATAAAATGAATGTGAATAAGCCATATTCCAGTTAACACATGCATCCAAGACATATTTCACAACTCACACTTGGGTCGCTATCTAGATACAAACAATCCCTAAAGCGACGCCACAAGAATGCAAGCATGTTCTATAAAAAACTGTCCTGCAGTCAGAACTGATTCAGGATATATTTACGATACAATGCAACGGACGGCAGTCCGAATGTGAAGAGCACCCTACTCACCTCTACTGTTTACAAACACAAAAGACATTCTAACATGCAACTGCTGGCGGATTCTCAAAAGCAACTTCCGCTAATATAATGCCATCAAGTTCCATATTTATCAAGAGTCATCGTCTAAACTAATGCTCGGTGGTCCAAACAGCCCAACTGCAGCTTAAAGATGGAATACTAAAAAGTAAACAATTAAACAGCATAAAATTGGTGGAAAGACACTCCACCTCCACTGACATGCGCACATGGTGCAACCCTGTCAGAGAACCGTTGGGCGAAGCTATGATGCCAAAGTATACGCCCGATCTCATCACTATCCAAACGGTGATCGCACATTATGGGCTGATGTGCCACATGTATAACAGTAGTAACGAATAAACTAATAAACTACGCGAATATATATAATATAGATGTAAAACAAGTATATATATGACAGAACCACTAACATACATAGATTATGCCTATAACATCAAATCATGAGGTTTCCAAGAGACGTAAACGAACTCTGGATTAAATGCATGCAGAAGCAGGGATTTTGAAACAAAAAGAAGTTGTCGGTCTAAATCAGACTATTACCACACCTATGAAGGCCAGACATGGGACATACTAAATAGAAGAGTGTGACTATTATACAGGATCATGGTCCTCTAGGGACACATGAGCTCTGTATGTCCAAAACAAATAAAAAGGGACATACAAAAGGTCAAGCAGGGAAAAATATCTAATTGCAACACTAACATGGGATATGAAGAAATAGCAACATCGAGTGAGATATTAATATGGCTAAAAAATAAATAACCAACAGACACATTAATGTCATAAATCACAAAATCTTAGGTCATAACTAAATTACTGATGACTATGAAAATAAAAAGAAAAATAAGGGATACCCAGGGTGTACAATCAGAAAAAACACACTAACCTTAAAAAACCTAATCACTAAAATACATAAAATCATGCTGAATCCAAAGAAAACACATATTAGGAATACCTAGCAAATAATAAAAAAATTGAATACTAAACCATCTATTATCAACCCTCCTTAGTAGACATGAAGGGAGGTAAGAGACATAAAAGAGGCTCAGGCCAGATGTCATGAAATACATATTGGCATTACAACTTCCTGTTATTAAGAACAGGTTTAACAGATACGTACTGATTAATACCTGGGTGTTCATGCGCTTTCAATATAAGTATCCATTTGAATTCCCTGACTGCCAACTGGTTCATATTATCTCCTTCCCCATTGTTAATGGCCAATAATTCCAAGACCATAAAGCTGAACCTATGTGTATTATACTCTACTATGTGCTTAGCCAAGGCATTACTTTCATTGGCTTTCCTAATGTCGTAGCAGTGGTTGTAGACCCTATCACGAAGTCTCCTCTTCGTGAGGCCTACATAAAAGGCTTCACAGAAGTCACATGTTGCCAAATAGATTAAGTTGATACTGTTACAATCACTATGAAATCTAGGTGTAAAAGTAAAAGAGCCATCAGGATGTGAAAAACAGACATTCTTGGATATATATGGACACATGTGACAATGTCCACAAGGGAAAGTCCCCTGTGGAACACTGAAGTTACTGCCTAATGAAAAAGTCTGTTCTAGACATAAAGTTTGTTTCAAATTATGGCATGTCTTATAGCTAAACCTCGGATGGTCTCCCACAATCTTCTTGGTAAATGGATCAGTGATCAGAACATTCCAATTTCTGCTGATAATTTTATTATGATGGACAACATCACTGGTATATTTAGTGACGTAGCTCAGTCTGTCAGTGAACCTATCATTTCTCATTATGTGGGATGAGGGAATGCTCCCAACAGAAACAAACTCATCTGTCCTGCCCAACACTTTCATGATAACTTCCTGCTTACATTCATTTACTAACTTAGGGGGATAACCCCTTTGTTTGAATAAACCTTCCAATTTATTAAGTTCTAAAAATAGAATGTTCCTATCACTACATATTCTACAAATTCTATACATTTGACTTAAAACTATCCCTTTAAAGGTAAACCTGGGGTGCATACTTTCAAAGCGTAACAGTGTGTTCCTCCAGGTGGGTTTCCTATATAGAGAAGTAACAATCCTGTTGGCATTAACTTCCAACTTTAGATCCAAAAAGTGTGCCTGATCTGAAGATATATCAGCTGTAAACCTTAAAAATGTAGTGGTCGTTTCTAATTCTGTAATAAAATTCAGGCATTCTGCTTTTGTCCCCTCCCATACAAAAAGGACGTCGTCAACAAACCTCTTATACATTCTAACTTTGTTGTAATCTGCATGTTTAAATAAATGGTTCAACTCCCAATGGTGGACTACAAGGTTAGCGTAACTATTCGCACAGGGGGTGCCCATGGCAACCCCCCATTTTTGCAAATATAGCTGGTCCTGAAACAAGAAGACATTGTTGTCAAGTATCATTTCAAGAAGGCAATTAATCAGGATTTGTCTGTTGCCACTATAGCCTGAATTGGTAACAAGAATCTCTCTGATGGCCTGAAGTCCCAAATCATTGGGGATACTGGTGAAAAGATTCTTGACATCCATGGTTACTAATAACATAGTTGTTCCCCTCTCGTCTAACTCAAAATCTTTAAGAAACTCAATAAGTTGATAAGAGTCTTTCAAAATGACAGGAATATCATCCACCAAGGGTCGTAATAACCCTTCCACAAAGGATGAAATGGTGGAGGTTATCCATCGTTCACCAGAGACTATAGGTCTCATTGGTACTGGTTTAATGCCTTTGTGTATTTTGGGTAGACCTTTAATGATGGGAAGGGTGGGAAATTCTATTAAGAAATACTCATACAACTCACAGCTAATCTGACCACACATCAGGAGGTCATAAAGATTATCATGCAACAATTTGACAATTTTTCTAACCTTTTCTCTAGTAATTGTTTCATATGCTTTATCATCTGATAGCATACTATTCATAGTATCAGAATATTCTGAAGAATTCATGATAACCACTGCCCCACCCTTGTCAGCTGGCTTGACAACAATATGTTCATTATTCTTCAGGGATTGAATAGAGCACTGTTCAGCTTTACTGACTTGAAAAAACACCTTTTCTTATTAGACCCAAACCACTCATAAAAATCATTCTCACACATTTTTAAGAAACTCTCCACGTTGTGTGGCATCATAGGGGTAAAGCTACTTTTAACTCTAAAAAAATTTTTGAGAGTGCTAGTATCCAAAACACTGTTATTTTTAAACAAAATCTTCAGTGAGACATTACGGCAAAATAACCTCAAATCTATTAATACATCACTCAAAAAACTAACTTGTGAGGGAATAAAATTAAGACCTTTCTCCAGTAAAGAAAGATCTGATTCAGACAAGACATAATCTGAAATGTTACATACTAACGCCGCCCCATTGATCAATTAACTGAGCCTCTGTCAAGCAGAGCCAATGAAGTGATCCCAGGGGTGTATTTTCTGTTACCCATCCACTCATCAAGGCTTCTCTTGAAGAGTGTTAGTGAGGGGCTCTGCCTAATGTAGCTAGGAATTTTGTTCCAAAGCATGGGAAGTCTCTGTGACAGGAATCTATCCCTCCAGCATGTTCTATTTATTGTTGTGGTGAGGTTTAGCTCACTAGAGCATGTGGCTTGCAGTGACTTGGATTTCTTTAGGTGGAGCATGTCCATCAATTCTGAGTTGGACATGGCTTTGTAAGTCAGGCAGAGATCACCACTGAGTAAGCGATATGCCACTGAGTACAGCCAGAGTTTTTTCAGTCGGGCTGCATAGGACATATGTTTGAGGCCAGTAATCGTCTTGGTGAGGTGCTTTTGTGGTCTTTCCAGCTGTTGGAAGTGTCTTGTCAGGTACATCTCAAATGGGGCATTGTACTCTATGATGGGTCTGATGAGTGACGAGTAGAGGGGCACTATAACCCCTTTATTTCTAGATGTGAACCCCTTAGTAATTAGATGGGCCACATAGAAGGATTTCCTAACTACTTTGGCAATATGATTGTCAAAGGAGAGATTACTATCTACGTGGGTCCACCAGATCTCTTATTACCTCTTCTGTATTAAGGGGACTGCTGCCTATATGGTAATTCGTGGGTGTTTTGTTTTTCCCAAATGGGATGACTATACATTTTTTGGCATTTAGTTTGAGGCCATGACTTTGACACCAGGTGTCTGTCTCAGTAAGGCCTTTTTGAAGGATGTCATGTCAGCCGTAGAGTCAATTATGGCTCCTAGTTTGCAGTCATCAGCGAACTTGGTTAGCCATAGTTATCCTGTGTTTGTCTGTACTTCTGAGAAATATATGACGAACAGTAGGGGTCCCAGAACTGAGCCTTGTGGGACACCACTTGTGACTGGTTTAGAGTCGGACCTGGAGCCTGCAATTCTTACCATGTGAGTTCTGTTTGTAAGCCAGTTGGCAACCCATCTTGTGATGTAGGGGTTTATGTTCTGGCTGGTGAGTTTTTCTATAATACCCGAGTGAGGAATGGTGTTGAACGCCTTGGCAAGATCAAGGTAGGCTGTGTGAACCATCTTTCCCTCATCTATGGCCTTGGTGACTGTCTCGAAGAAGTCAACCAGGTCTAGTAGGTATGATCTGCCCTTAACAAAGCCGAACTGGGTCGGGTCAAGTGTTTGGAGGTTCCCAATGTCTTTCTTAATGATTTCCATGATGATGCGCTCCATAGCCTTGCAGACCAGGCTAGTCAGGCTTATGGGGCGATAGTTACCAGGGTCAGTTGTGGCCCCTCCTTTGTGGAGCGGAATAACCATTGCTGTGTGCCATTCTATGGGCACGTAGCCTGTGGAGAGGCTGAGGTTGAACAGCATGTTTAGGTGGGGGGGGTTAGTTAGTTCTGTAGTTAGTGCAAGACGCAGCCTGGGACACCATCTGGCCCCATTGATGCTGTGTTTTTGGCTTTTAAAAGGGCTGTTTTCACCTGTGCTTCTGTGATTTCCAGGAAATTACACTTTTTGGGTATTGTTGTGGGCCCTTTTGAAGGTGAGAGGGAGGTGAAGTTTGCACTGACTCTATCTACCAGGATGTTGGCAATATCAGTAAGTTCAGTATATTTTGTGCTATTTTACACTAGTTCAGAGCATATCTGTGAGTTGCCACTTAGGTTCTTGACATAGCTAAAGAAGGCTTTGTGGTTATCTTTTGAATCCTTGGCTATTTTTCTTTCGAAGTTAGCCTTGGATGATTTTATGAGGGACCTTAGTTTCTTACTGATACTGATCAGGAATGTCTTTCCTTCTTGGGATTTGCTTTTTTTCTGAACTAGTTTCCTCCTTTTGTTGTATAACCTGTTTATGGCAGGGGTCCATCAGACTGGTTTCTTTCTCTTAAGAGAGTGAGTCTTGGTTTTGCTAGGGATGGCATGATCCATGCATCCTTGTAGGTGCTCATAGAGTGCAATTGTAAAGGATTCTGCATCTTGGGCAGTGTTATCCTTTAGCGTGGGGGCTGTAAAACTTACCACCTCTGCCTTAAGTAAGGTGAAGTTTGCTTTAGAAAAGTTTTTCACTGTGGTTTCCTTGGTTGGGAGTGTTGGTGGGGTGTGGACATCCAGGGTGATTAGTTTATGGTCTGATCTAACCAGTGATGGGTTGACCTCCGGTACAGAACACCTGTTGCCCATGTTGGTGATGACCAGATCCAATATGTTGTGGCCTCTGGTAGGGGAGTTTACCAGCTGATTCAGGGCATTTGAGTTGATAAATTCCAGGAAGCGCTGAGCCTGGGAGTTTGTACTCAAGTAATTTTCCCAGTTAATGGTAGGGTAATTGAAATCACCCAATATCAGGGTGTTTGGTAGGACCTTCATGTTTTCCAGTGTCTCCAGAAAGGCAGAGTGGTGGTCCTGGGTCATGGAGGGTGATCTGTAACAGGCCAAAATTTGCATTGCAGATTTGCCCGATGTTAGTTGCACATGGATGATCTCAGAGGTATCATGCTGCGCCACTAACCTGGAGGTGTGGGTATCCTTGATGAATATGGATACACCCCCTCCTTTTGTGTTTTGGTCCGTGTTCTGTGGCTGAAATGTGTGGTATGAGTTGTAGCCCAGTAGTGCTGGAGTGCTCTCTGGAGCCTTGAACCAGGTTTCAGTTACTGCACAGATGTCGACGTTCTCCATACTTAGGAGTGCTTCGAGCACATGCATTTTGAGATTTAAACTCCTGGCGTTGAGTAGCATAACCCTCATTTTTTTACTTGTGCTGTTTACGGAGGTGGGTTTGAATTTTGAGCTTTGCCCAAAAAAGGCACTATGGGGGAAGCAAGAGCCTTGGCCAGTATTCGAAAGCCAAGGGGTGACAGGTGCAAGCCGTCTCTTGTGAAGCAACGCGGCTTGTTGAGCATGTGATCCCAGGCTGACAGACACTGGATCCCCTTTGAATGACACCAGAAACTTAGCCAATTGTTGAAATTGATCATTTTTTCTTTATACTGAGGTATCATTCTTGGTGAGGGCAGGATACTACTCAGGGTCAGGGTCATACCCGCCTGGGCTACATGATCAGAGAGCTCTTCCATGTCTCTTTTCATGTAGTCCAGGGAGGTACATCTCAGGTCATTCACACCAACATGAACAATGACAGAGTCATATTTGTACTTGTTCTGGAGTGACCTGAGTACTTGTGTTATGTGGTGGATTCTGGCTCCCAACAGGCAGCTAACAGTAACCTTCTCCTTGTCCAGCCTAGTGAGTGGGGCGTCAGTGTGCCTGACTATTGAGTCACCTGACTATTGAGTCACCTATTACTAGTGTGTTAGGTATGTTATTTCGCCTTAAGGGCTGTGATTGTGTGGCACATTGATTTTGTGTTTTATGTGTTGTCTGGTTTGTGACGGGAGGTGCAGGTTTTGTGGGTGTCTGCTTTGGAGCTCTCTGATGCTTTTGCAGGTTTTTATTTAGAGCCTCAGAGTATGATTTCATGCATTTATGTGTATTTTTTGCCAGTGCTGGTTTAGTAGGTCTATGTGAGGCTGGAGGTGTGGTGCAAGTGTTAACCTTCTCCTCATGACTGTCTGTTCCAGTCTTGGATGGAGAGACCTTAGCCTCCAGTTTGGCTGTATAATTGCATCTCTTGCATATATTAGTGTTTTGTGGTAGGAGGAGAGGGCTGTCTGTGTACATGAGGCAGTTGTAACATTGCCTCAGGATTCCCAGATTCACCAGCTGGACTGAAGAGTACACCTGAAGTTGCCCTTTGGTCATGCCTAAATAGTATGGTGAGCTGCTTAGTCGTTTGGTTGGTGAGGGGTGGATAAAGAGCCTTGCCCTGCTGGGCATTCAAGTGTCGGGGTATATTAGTGCTTGCTAGTAGGTCTGAGCAAGTGCTCGACTGTAGGATGCTTTTTGAGTGCTTCGGCTGAGAGTTAGACTAGTTTCAAGTGAAGAGGAGACTTAGTGGAGCCGGGAATAATTTAACCCTAGCTAACCGGTGCTGCCCGGTGCACAAAACCGTGCAAACGTGGTTTTTAAACTACTAACTTCTGGGCTGGAACCACTCCTCCAGGGACAGATGGCTGCTCAAAGTTCCCCTCTCTCACAGGTGAACAGAGAAACTTCCCTCTATCCAAGTAAGGTATGGGCAACTCAGAAACTTGTAACACAGCCCTGAATTCAGCACTAGCCTGAAAACTGGACTATACTAGCTTAGAAAGGTGGGAAACAAGAAATTTTGTTTTGAAAAGATAAGGCAAAAACAGTAAAAAACAACTTTGTTTGACATGATTGATAGGTGGTTTGTTAGTCAGAGTACATATATTGAGGATCTGCTGCTTTTAAGAAGAGAACAATGACAGAATTGCTGGATTGAAGAATTGAAAAGAATGACTGTGACTACACTAGTAGGAGTAGATGATCGGAAGCCAGTTTTGTTTATGTGCCAAATAAGCAAGTCTGAATTGAAATATGACATGCAAACAAGATGTGTTTTATATTAATAGCCTATGAGTTGCTGCTGTATTGAAAGGTTAGTGAATATGCTTGGTCTGTTAGATCTCTGATGTTTGGGTGGTGTAGTAGCTGGCAAAGGCAAAGGCATGATGTGCTGGCAATGTAGAATGATGGAAGGCTGTTGGAATAAACGATACCTATATTTGATATGTAAATTATACTGGATTATTTCATATTTTAGAACATGTGAGCAAAAATGGAGCCGTGGAACAGAATGCACAAATATTTTGATGAAGGTGGCTTAAGCAAAATTCATAAATAATGCTTTAGGTAAAATGAACTGATGTTGACGATAAGGAAGGGCCAGCAGGATTATATAGGTCCATAGATAAGTACTAAGCTAGCTAACTTTGTGACACATTTTAAGCCTAGCCAATTTCTCTTTCAAAGGTGAGAATCAAACTTTGTACCTTGTGTTTGTGTTAGTGAACATTTTAACCATTATACCAACAGGGCACTATACCAGGCATGATTGTTTGGCACTAATGGAAGGGTTTGTAAATGGTGAATGGAAATACTTGTTTAAAGTAAGCATCTGAATGTGGGGAGTTTGCTACAAAGAGAAGAGTAGTATAATATACTTAATGAAGATATGGAAAGGGTAATAGGATCAAGGCATTATGGAATAAATGGTCAGAGACAGGATAGAGGTCGATACTAAGCCTATTGCTTCTAATAAGATGCATACAATTGTTCTGGCAGTTATGGGGTTCAAGTATTTGATAATTTATGATTCTATGACTAAATTCTGTTAAGAGACAAAGTTAGCATGAAATAATGCCATATGATGTATCAGCACCAACTCAAGAAGAATAAGGTAGCTGACTGATATGTGATGATTTCTGTCTGATTTTTATTGATGAGAGATGTACAATTGCCAGTTTGTGGAATTATAGTTAGAATGTCAAAGTCATTTTTAAAAAGATTTTCTGTAGGATCTGCCATACTTATTGTGCTGTTTCACAGTCAACAATGGAAAAAAAACGACAAGAGGCAGGTAAAAAGGGGTAAGTGGGAAAGGTATGTATGAAGGGCAGTAGAATGTTAAATGTCCTCAAAAAGGCAAACTAGATAGGCACAATGTCTCCTTGTACTATTAAGCAAATATAGTATGATGTAAAGTTCTTCTGCTCTTTACCCTTTGTATTTATCTGCAATTTTTAAAGTTTCTAAACGTCTAGTAATGACAGAGGCTTCTCAAGGAACTGGAAGGAGGGTCCCTCATCATCCAAAGGATAAACCAGAGTTTCAGCTCTTGTGATTTTGTTAGGATCATTGCCTGGGGCTTGGTTTTCCTAAAGGTAGGTCTGCATTGCCAGCTCTCTCAGAGGGCCTGGAATTGTCCCCAGTTACCAGGGGGTAGGATTCTATTCTGGTTAAACATTTCTGTAGAAAAAATTAATTTTGGATGCAGCATACTAATGCTTACTACCCGAGGAAGCATCTCTGGTCAGAAGCGTAGCTAAGGTGGGGCAAAGGGGGCTGTCGCCACAGGTGCAAGGTGTTGAGAGCACAACTGGCAAATGCCAAATGGTCAGTAGTGCCGTAAAAACATTAATATCCATACCAGTATTTCAGAGATGCCAGTACATAAGTGAATTCAGATATTGCTTTTGCTGCCAGGACTGAAGCTCTTGTTTTAGCACTTCATGACTTCATGTGTGGTATGGAAATAAATGCTGGTACAACACTATTGACCATTGGGCATCTGCCAATTGTGCTTTCAACACAAGTTAAGGGGCATAGAAATTCTGGTAATCCTACAGAGAGAGGTTAGCAGGAACTCTTCAGTTTCAATTTGAGGGGCTTAGAGAGATCAGCTAATCACCCTGAGGAAGAAGAATGAACCTGGATCTTGCATCTAATTAGACGAGGAAGAGTTCCACATCAAGGATGGAACTTTTATTTTTCCTCCCTAGCTTACAATTAAGTGGAACCAGATTCTGGAGTGGCACTGGATGCCAGATGAGCCAGTAGTTATGGTTTTGTCTTAGGTTGTCAGCCCTACCTTTCTCTTGCCCTGTTATTCCATTTGGTCTTATTTTTGTCTGTCCAGAATGAGAGGAATACTTCCTTGAGTCAATCATTTATGAACCAAGGGTGAGCTATTAGCCCAGATGGACTGTCAGCCCTAGAGGAAGAAGAATCTCATGGCTAGCCAATGCCAGAGTTCACAGCCCATGTATGAGAGATAAGTGGCTCATTTAGTTCCTGATGGGAGTCAGAGTCACAGGTATGTCAGCACCAGAGTAGGTGGAGGATTGCCCTTCTTCCATGTTTTCTTCTGTGTAAGTGTGCTTATATGTGGTTCCTGCCCACCCCAGCATCCTACAAGACCCTGTAATGCCATATCATGAGTCTAGATGTGATACTGGGTGTAGATCATTTGAAAGGTATGGGACTACCTTCATACTGGTTTACTTTGGGGACCAGGGGAGAGGCCTTCATTTTTAAGATGGATAAATCTTCAGAGTCTCAGAGTTTCTCTTCCTCCTCATAAGGTGTCACCTTCCAATCTTTCTTAAAGAGGCCTTGTGATGTTTTAGAGATTGCAAAGCTCATGTCCCATGAAGTTCACGGAACCCACTGCCTAGTTGTCATTGTGTTCCTCTCTTAGAGCCAGTCTTTGTTGACTTCAGGTTTGAATTCTGGAGGCACTCTCACTCTTTTGAAGCAGCCATGAGAAGGCTGATGCTTGCTGTTCTTCACCAGCAGGTTAGTACAAGGTTTCATTTACTCATCCCAAGACTGACTTCCATGTAGGCTCAGTTGGTTGCACTCATCTTGTTCAGCTAGGGGCAAAGTAAATGGAAAAGAGGACATGTGTGACCATTCCTTTGTATGGCTGTCATCTGTTCAAGCATTAATGCCTGTTTTTCATAGGTTCTTAGGTCCATATGAAAGTACTAGGCTAGCTACCTTTTCAGGCATTTTAGCCTAGCCAATTTCCATTTTTATGCTCAAATTAACCTATCCCATTTGGTTAGATATTGGCCTTATCCAGCCCATGGCCGATAATTATATATTACCCTTAATGGTAATAACTGGGATCATACCGTAGATAATTTGAAGGGACCCATGCATGGAATAAAGCATTTAGGTGCTGCCTCTGTCCATTATTAGTACAGGGGGCAGTCCTGGGGTAAATTTTCTGCTCCCCATCTACAGATTCAAGCTGCTGTTGAATATACACAGGGTTTTATTTGAATGCGGAATATGCAGTAGTATACCTGTTCCTCCAAACCATTCTGTTTTTATTGCAGAAGAGATTTAGATCCCTAGACCAAGTATTTCTGATACCATTTGATTTACTGATGTGCAGTAAATTCATCATTATTTGGTCAGAGGATGCCAGACACAGATCACTTAGTCTTCTTGACAGCTAAGCTCAAAGGGGTCCCTGAGTCTTGGTTAAAGGAGGACCTTCACCTTATCCTTATTAATATCAAACACAAAAACAAAACTTAAAATAGAAAAAAAATTCCTTATCCTTATTAATGTCATACTTGCAGTGCCTTAAAGTGGACACTGCCTGATGTCCAGAGTGAATGACTTTGCTGCAATGGCAGGCATGAGCATGTGCCTGTAAGTGGGTCATGGCATTGCTGAGAATGCCCTTCCTAAGGTATCATTTGGACTATTTCTTAATAGTTGTCCCCTTTTATTAAGATTCAAGTTTTAAGGAAAGGGTTGCAATCATTTTGCAATATCTTCCTTGGAAGAAGGCCAGCCAGCTTTTGCTGTATAGAAAGCTTCCTCCCTTGTCATCTAGATTCATTCTTCCAGATGCATCACATATGTCTAGATGACGGTTTGGGTCCCTGTCTGCCTCTCTCCATGTTTTCCAGGCAGTCTTCAGGATCCTGACCTACTTGACCTCCATCACACAGCCTTTGTGGGTCTTTGGAGGGTTGCTGACTCTCTAGTTTAGTCCCGATGGGATATTTTCCCTTCACTAGGCCTCTCCTTAGCCAATGAATATTTTGTAGCTGCTGCATCCTCTTTCTGTGCTCAGCAGGTGGTCTGCATTTTGGTTTCTCTGGTTTGTCTACCTCTTCAAGGGAGGCCACCTTTCCCAATTATGGATAAGGTGGCATCTGGGTGGGTTTCTTGCACATGGCTCATTCTAATGAAATAAGTTGCTGTGGTCTAATTCTTAGTTTCTTAGTTCCTTTCTTACCATCTGTGGGGGTGGGCACGGAGGTAGTCTTGGAAGCTGGAGTAGGATCAAGCCTCCCAATGTAGAGTGTCTGGATGCAGGTCATGTTAACATATGGGGGGATTAGAACCCTCTACTCCTCATGTTGAGACAGGGCAACATAAAGAAAGCTGTTGCTGGTATTGTCTGTTCTGAGAGCTTTCATCCTTTAACTGAGCCCATGTCCCATCCTTTATGCAGGTTCATATCTATTGCCCTCTGATCTCATGGGTGACCAATGGTGGATATTGGTTACTTAGGTCTGGTCAGAGATATTCCCCTTGCTGATTGACTTCTGTCTCCCTTTGAGTAACTGGATGAGGTCTTTTTTACTTATATCCCACCATCATTCACCTTGTTGCTACAGAAAGAGCTCACAACTGTTTAGAAGACTCCCACTTGGATTCAGGTGACAGCAGTTCTCCATATGGAAAAGTAAGTACCTTGTACCACCATATTAAACTTTGGAAGATATCAAAGATATTGTAGATCTGTGACAGTGGGCCTCCGTTCCTAATGGGGACTAAGAAATGGTCTACCCTTGGTCATTGGTGGAGGGAAGGATCTAGGCTTAGCCTCAGCTATCTGAGTAACTTCTCCTCTGGCAATTGATGCTTTATGCTTCCATGTGGAGATTTTTCCATTTCAAGGGGACTGAACTCCTTGCCCAACAGGATTATCCATCTGCTATTGATCTGCTGTTAATTCCTTCAGCCCAGTAATATGGGAATTCATCTGTGGATATCCTCCTTTCCTTTGATTCCGCATAATCTGTGTACTTTGGTTCTCTGGTTCATGGTGGGTTTCACCATGTTTGCTCATCGAAGGTACGGCTGTGTTTATCATTTTTTTTAAGGAAGTCATCTTTTGCTGCCTGGATGAGTGCCTTCTAGTCCTGGTTCTCTGCAGCTGTAAAAGTTGATGGATTGATGTGACCCCCCCCCTCACTCCTAGGAATAGCATAATCTTCTTTGGGGTGGGGCTCCACCAGAAGTGTCTGCATGAAGACTTCTGAGATTTGGAAGTAGGGTAAAACAAAGAAAAGAAGAGAAGTAAAGAGGGCATGGAAGAGGCAGGAAAAGGAGCTAGTGAAAGATGCAAATCTAAAATGAAAGGCTAAACAGTAAAACTGGCATATGAGAAATAGTGATGAAAAGGATAAGACACTATGAAATCCTTGGATATAAGACCCCTTGCTAGAAAGATAGATCTTACTGGAATATTTTAATTCATACTGCAGAGAGAGATGATAAATAATGGGAGTTTGTTTCAGAGGCTGCCAGCGTAGGGTGTGAAAGCACAGTTCCCATGGTAAAATATTTTTTGTTAACATTTCCTAAGAAGATATATTTGGATTAGACTGTGGAAATTAGTGTACCAGCCAAAGGAAATGGAGGATATGGGAAAATTGGAAGAGAACAGAACATTATGAGCATATTTTAGTTGTAGCAGATATAAGAGAATGACAAATTCAAGTCATTCTAATGCTCCAGATTTGTAGCAGTGGTGTCAAAGGTGTGCTGAATATTTGGATTTTTTTTTCAGTTTGTTATTGGTTATATGAAAGGATGTACCTAACATATTTGTGAAAATATAGCTACAGCAAGGAGATGAGAAGCATATCTTGATCAGGTTTGATTTTTTGTGAAAGAGGGCATGTATGCCTAGGCATTGCAGAGGAGACAGGTTTCTGGATGGCTTTTCAAATAAGTATCTGAAATGGTTGTCATATTTAAGTTTCTAGTCAGGAGTAATACATGGATCCTTGACAGAGTCTGCTAAGTCTAATGTAGAGCTACCACAGGCCTTATTGTTGAGCCCTGAGTGCTCAAAACTGGAAGTATCTTAGCAAGAGAACATACAGTGTTTTTTAATTTAGTTAAGGACCAGAGACAAGCAGCCTGTTTTAGATCTTAAAGCTTTGATACAGATGGAATTGTGTCAGTGCAACTGAGAAGGACAGAGAAGAGTGAAGTCATCCCCATATTAAAACATGTGTACTTAGACACATATAATTAACACAGTTATTAAATGAATAGGCCAAGAATAATAGAATTTTCTGGGACACCTGTAGGAAATGGTAGAGGGAAGGACTTTACAGTATTCTAGTGTCTGCATGTTTCATCTCTTGATGGTGGGGAGAGGAAACTTAGATCTAACAACACAGTCTTTCCAAGAAAAGATACTGGATTACTGTAGTAAACCCATTGAAAAGCTCACAGAACAAGGCTGTGGTCATTTTACCATGATCTAGGATCTTTAGCAGATACTCTGTAATGGCTGAAACAAAAGTATCAGCACCATAACACATTTTGAGTTGTTTAGAGTCAGAAAAAACGCATACTAGAGTTTATGAAGTAAA